>NC_085138.1:377320691-377420691 GCF_035046485.1 Aedes albopictus | reverse complement strand
AACCCTAAAAATCGGAATTGCAGGGAATTTATGATCAAAATCAAAATAAAAAGGAGTGAAAGCAGCTACAGGGGATAGACAAAATTATCGGGAAAGGCAAAATTTTCCCTTCTCAAAAAAAAATCAAATAGCTGTAACTTATCGAAAAGTGCATCAAATATTCTCAAATTTTCACTGTAAGCTGATCAACTATTTGTCTATCAGTGGACAAAATTTGGAAAAGATCGAACCATTCTGCACGAAGTTATAAATATTCTAGAAAAAGGTATGATTATCCGATAGCCAACTTTGAGCTGTTATATCTCCGGATTCAATGATCCGAATGCAATGAAATTTTGACCATTTAAGACTTATATAATGAGCTTTGAAAAACTATTGATATAACTAAAAATTCTTAACACGGAAAGAAATTATAACGATTAGATTATTTTTCTAATAAAACACCAAATTTTCATTAACCCTCTAATACCCAAATTTTTTATTTTGATCCAAATATCATTTTTCGTCATCTAAAATCAATTTAAACATGTTTTGGAAGATGATTCTTTTTAATTCTCGATTTTGTGAATTTCAGTTTTTGATTTTTCTTATTTTTATTTTTGAAGCCAATTTGGGGAACGGATTTTTTGAGATGAAAACATTTTGAGATTTTATGATTATTGTTGAAATATTATTATTTTAATTTTTTTTCACACAAAATTTTATTTTCTGTGTAATTTTAAGGAAAATAATTTTAGAGTGTATTCGATTCCCTTAAACTATTAAACAAGGATAGAATGATTTGGGAAAAATTCAAAATATGTTAATTATAGCGATACAAAATAAACAATGACTTCTAAAAGGTGACTAAAACATCAATTTTTCAATGCTTTTTAAAAAATGTAAATACGCTTTAAAATACACCAAAAACTATTTTAGGATATACAGAACAGTCCTAAATATCAGCCAAAAATATAAAAAAAATGTGTCGCAACTTCACGTTGCGCCGCACCATACATCTAAACACCTCAAGAATACGAACCTTTCAATATCATACCCCGACGAAAGCCTCTACTGTAGATATACAGCCTTGTAGTAGAATGTCATGTCAGGTAGCTATTGATATAGAAGAAGCGTCAACTATTGTCAGATAGGAAAAACATGCAAGTAACGTTGGGAGGTAGGCGTGCGGTGTAAATCCCGATTAGTTAGTTAAAATTTGCTTAAAATCTACTATTTTTCTACTTAATATTAATGTCTTTTTACGTATTACAGTTAAAATTCTTAATACTAAGTGAATTTGCTTATCCTAGACTAAAAGTGAACTAAAAAACAACACAAATAGTACGGCGTAGGAATCACAGGTTAGTTTCTATGCTGTTGATACGAAAGTAGAAAATTCTCTAAAAATTAAACTTAATTATACAGCCTTTATCCGTAAAATCTTCCCGAAACGGTAGTAAACGTGTGACAAACTAAAAACACGTTCAATTCAGGTAACTTGGATATTGTGATCTTGTAATACTAAACCTAACATGAAATTTGTAACTTGTAGCAAGCTCTCATCCGATCTTGAAGTTAAACGCAATACCGAGAACACAGAAGAGATACTAAACGTGAGTAAACCTTTTTTTATAAAGATATTTGAATTAGACTTACACAAAGAAACCAAAACTTAAAACCAATATGTACAACATAAAACAAAAAAAATGTACAACACTTTGCCTATGATTATCTACTCCATAGGAATTTTTTAACGTTGTCCCAAATAAACTACGTTCAGAAAATTGGACATCTGTCTCTTTTTCGTTGCAATTGCAACAAATTGATTTTCCACCAAACAAAAATTACAAAAATACTCAAACTATACCCCGTCTAAAGGCGGGATTGGGTATTAGAGGGTTAATTTCATCATCGTTTCAAAATTCAAGATACTAATTATAGTTCATTTAAATTAACTCTGATTGTCTTGAATACAGATATGTTTTGAAAGAAAGTAGCAACATAGGCGGCAATTCATTGAAAAAGTAATGGGATGAATATTAAAAATAGACCAATTTATTAAAAAATCATAAAATTAATGAAATTGCTATAACTTTTTCTCTTGTTAATAATTTCAAGTTGAGTCAAACGTTTTTCAGAGCTCATTATATAAGTCATAAATGGATAGAATTTCATTGCATTCGGATAATTGAATCCGGAGATATAACAGCTCAAAGTTGGCTATCGGATAATGTTACCTTTTTCTAAAATGCTTATAACTTCTTGCAGAATAGTCCGATCTTTTCCAGATTGTGTCCACTGATAAACAATTAGTTGATCAACTTACAGTGAAAATTTGAGAATATTTGATGCACTTTTCGAAAAGTTACAGCTAATTGGACATTTTATGAAGAGTGAAAATTTTGCCTGTCCCGATCATTTTGTCTATCCCCTGTAGTTTCGTCATTTTTTAGTTATTGCAAGCGAATTTGTTCAAAAAATTCAAGAATTTATACTTGGTGCACAGTTAGATTTGAGGTTGAGGAATCGCCACTGAACAGTACATATACTTCTTGTCAAGAAATGTATTCATTGTTCATAGATCAGTTTAGTCAGAAAGCCATCAAACCATTGGAAACTCCAGCTGTTGACAGTTCACGAGTTAAAACGTGGTTCAATTGTACAGCAAGCGTCTCCTGTCTGATTACGTCGTCGTCATTCGATCATACAGGAAGGAAATGCTGTGAAAATCCCATCAACAGAGCTAGTATTTAACTCGAGAGGAAAAAAAAAACTACACAACAACTGCAAGCTATTATCTCCAGATGTAACCAGCCGGTGGTGGTGCACTTGGTGCACCAACTGAAGCTAATCAACTCCCAACAACGGATAAACATCGAAACGCAAGCGTGATTTTATTGTAGGCCTCATCGAGCGCGCGCGATGCATTCATCTCTTCTGCACGTCTGTAACAATCCCTTGCAAGGCAGCTCAGCTACATACCTACTTCAACCTCATCAGTCAGTACAGCACGCGGCTACAAATTGACCAGCTTCAGGCGAATTGTGTACGTTGAGAGAAGAAACATGTAGACAGTAGAGTCGCTCTAAGCAGGTTGGAGATACGAAAACCGTTTAAACTGTTGTTTCACGTTTCTCTCTTCCCACATCGTCGAGGCACGTGTGTTTGTGATAGCTTGCCATGCCATGTCTACAACGATCTGGTTCGATTAACGTTTTACTCCATCCTGCACTACACTGCTGATTCGTTGATGTATTTTTCTGTTCATCGTGGGAGAACGGTGAGAGACTGCGAGAGCTGCAGCTACTGAACAGCAAACTTCCAACAACAACAACAGCAACAACAGAAATCGTCAATACGTCAGTAGTGCGTTAAACGTGGATGTCGTCGGTAGTATCACGTTGTTATGTTGGCTTTGTGTATAATCGTCATAGTTTAGTTTTGTTTTAGGACTTCGTGGTCTCTCTTGCTTCGCGACTCTCGCGTGGGGTCAGTACCGGCTGTGTACGGCATCTTCAGGTATGTATTCCCGGCCTATGCTTCATGGCTCTTGAAAAGCCAAGGAGGTGGCGTGATTTTTAGCGTAATTGTTTTCGGATTCGCATCGAAGAGTATATGGTGGCAGTTCAGCAACGTAAGCATTTAGACTGAATGATGCGTATGTCGTACGATTTTTTTTGGAGAGATACGCCGTCTGGTATAACCGGGAACGAATGATGCAACTTTGTATGTGATCAGTGGAAGAATGTGCTCACCTCCGAAGAACCGGTTTTATGCAACAGGTACCGATCGCCACCACACGCAGGTTATGTGTGGTGCAACCTAACCTCCCAAGAATCGGAGCAGCAATGTGTGTTATTTCACATAGGACTGAAGCTTCCAACGCTTCCAACGACTGTAATGAAGAGGCCAAACCATTATTGTTGCGTCAAACAATCCGAGAGACATTCGCTAGTGCGGTCTTATCAGTAATCGGTATAGCTATAGTCTAGAGAGGTGTGTTATGAATAACACAGATAAGTGTATACCTTACAGCACCGCACCGTAATCTGTACTGTGCGCACGGCTCGGCTTTGGTCATTGTTCTGAGTCTTGCGGAATTGGACCTTGGAACCCCGGTTCGTCGTCGGTAGGAAATTCCTTCTTTGTGAATCCATTTCATCGATCGTCATCAGTCACAAAGAGAGGCCGTAAAATGTCGCGTGCGTATCGATTTCCACAAATCGCTGCCGTATGGTGTGATACGCTGTAGGTACGTATGGGCTTCAGTAGCGATAGAGGAACATATATGCACATATGAAGACGTATACCGGTTCGGAGTACCGCTGCTCAAAGGGTGATTCACACGGCGATGGATTGTTTGTAGTCCAACAGTGACGTGGTCGATGCCGGTTGATGAACAAGACTCGATCGAAAACCAATCAATCAGCAATTTGTCAGGCGAGCAACGAATGCGTGGGTGCAGCAATCGATAATAGTTTTGTGGTGTGAAGTATTGGAGGTGATGAAATGCTGGAAGATCACAAGAATACTTTACGTAGTGAGAGAATTTTAAAAGTAGTACAGCATAGTAAAAGCATAGTGGTTGGTTTGGTTGAGCACCCTTAGTAAATTTATACGTGCTAGCCTCAATAACTAAACGTGCCAAGATGAAATTTACCATAATAACATTATATCATAAAAGCATTATTTAACTCACTGGAAGCATTAAAAACGTGTCTGTGTATTTAAAAAAAAAAAACTCTTCAGCAGCCACGTTGTTGTATTTTGTATAATACGTTGAAAAAAGCTCGACTGTTTTACACAAATCAGTGTGGTGCTAGTAGCGGTGACCAATTTCTGAAAAATTAAGGATCTTTCTTTACTCCTGAGTTATTTCTCCTGGAGCTCATAATAGTTTCTTTTTTGTTAATATCTACAAAACTCAGTAAGTAATCATAGCTTAACTCTTTTGGAAAATACGAACTTTTTTTGGGACTAATCCAGAATTTTCTTTACGATTTCGTTCAACATTTCCTCTACTTAGTAGAAACCCGTCCGAAGATTTTTCAAAAATGTCTATATAGGGATGTGGAACCATCTCGGCAGGGCTCCTATTTTGGGCACTTTTCTGCTATAACTCAGCCGATTTTGAATCAATTGACACAATTTTTGGAACGCGGTCAGATACGTAGAGTATCTACAGGGGATAGACAAAATGATCGGGACAGGCAAAATTTTCCCTTCTCAAAAAAATTTCAAATGGCTGTAACTTTTCGAAAAGTGCATCAAATATTCTCATATTTTCACTGTAAGTTGATCAACCATTTGTGTATCAGTGGACAAAATTTGGAAAAGATCGAACTATTCTGCACAAAGTTATAAAGATTCTAAAAAAAAACTATAATTATCCGATAGCCAACTTTGAGCTGTTATATCTTCGGATTCAATGAACCGAATGCAATGAAATTTTGATCATTTATGACTTATATAATGAGCTTTGAAAAACTTTTGACATAACTTAAAATTCTTAACACGGAAGAAAATTATAACGATTAGATTATTTTTCTAATAAAACACCAAATTTTCTTAAATTTCAACATCGTTTCGAAATTCAAGATACTAATTATAGTTTATTTAAACTCCCTCTGATTGTCTTGAATACAGATATGTTTTGAAAGAAAGTAACAACATGGGCGGTAATTCATTGAAAAAGTAATGGGATGCATATTATAAATAGACCAATTTACTAAAAAATCGTAAAGTTAATGAAACCGCTATAACTTTTTCTCTCGTTAATAATTTCAAGTTAAGTCAAACGTTTTTCAGAGCTCATTATATAAGTCATAAATGGACAAAATTTCATTGCATTCGATTCATTGAATCCGGAGATATAACAGCTCAAAGTTGGCTATCGAATGGTTATACCTTTTTCTAAAATGCTTTATAACTTCGTGCAGATAGCCCGATCTTTTCCAAATTTTGTCCACTGATACACAAATAGTTGATCAACTTACAGTGAAAATTTGAGAATATTTGATGCGCTTTTCGAAAAGTTACAGCTAATTTGATATTTTTTGAAAAGTGAAAATTTTGCCAGCCCCGATCATTTTGTCTATCCTCTGTAGCTGTGTACAAAATTTCAAGTCAATTGGTTTGGAATTGACTGAGTTATAGCGGAAAGTGCCCAAAATACCGACCGCTGCCGAAGTGGTCCGCTACCCTAATGTCGTTCATGGCTAACTGGAGTTCTCTCAGTAATTAGTCATCCAATTAATCTATGCTCATTAGCAATCTTGGAATATTCTGGAGCTCTATTTCTCTAAGAATAAACCTTTGTGCTTTTCCGAGTACATCCTTGCCGAAATTTTCCTAAAGAAGATTTAATATACACATAATATACATACTATATAACACAGGGGCTGTTCATAAACCACGTAGACCAAATTTTGGCAATCTCAGAACCACCCCCTCCCCCCTCGTAGACTTTCGTCCATATAAAAAATTTGAAATTTGTATGGAGCGTAGACTTTGGCCAGACTCCCCCTCCCCCCCAAAAAGTCTACGTGATTTATGAATGGTCCCAAATTATACTGGATATATTCATCTCAGAACATAATTCTATAAAAATGTCAATTGATGTATTCCCGGAAGGATATTAGGAATAATTCGTGAAGGTGTTCTTGAAAAGCCTCGAAACTTTCACTGGAAGAAACCCTCGAGGTATCCCTATAAGAATCCCCGAACAGAATCTTGAAGAATTTCTATAGGGTATTTCTGGAACACTCTCGAATAATGAAATTTTTGGAAAAAATCTGAAATTCACCTGAAGGAATTCCTGGACGAATCGCTGCTATGTGAAAGAAAAGTCTGGAGGAATTGAAAAATGAACTTCTAGAGGAATTTCTGGTACATGTAAGCACTTATTGCTTTAAAGTAAGTTACAGTTACTTCTACACAATCAAAACCTGCGCTGCCTTGGCCTTTTTGTGAAATATGTATGGCCTGGAAGAAACCTTGGAGGACTATTGTAAAAATTCTTGACGAAATCCCTGAGTAACTTCTGAAGAAACTTCTGGAAGGAATCCCGTTATGAATCCTTTGCAGGAGCTGCAGGGGATAATCATGAAGGAATTCATGAATGGATTCCTGAACAGATTCGTGGATGAGCTCCTAGAAAATTTCTTGGAGATGCTTATGAAAAAGAATTCTTCTTGATGATTTCTTGAAGAATTGCTTGACTCCTACATGCATCACTCTAAAATTATCTTGATAATTTATAATACAAATCGCTGGAAGAATTCCTTGAAAAATCTCTAAGTAATTAAAAAAAACTCATGTCATCCTGGAGAAATTCTTGGGTGCTTCCTTGCAAAAGATGATGGAACAATTTATGAAATTTCTAAAGGAACAACTGATTTTTTTTAAAGATATCACGAAAGGAATTTCTGCAGGGATTACTAGAGGAATTCCTGGAACGATCCTTGGAAGAATTCCCGAAGCAATCCCTGCAGGAATTTCTAAAAGTATATCTGGAGGAATCCCTGGAGAACTTCTGAAAGAATTCTTGGAGGAATTTCCGAAGGAATTCCTGGAGGAATCCCTGGAGAAATTCTTGGAGAAATCTTTGCAGGATATCCTGGGGGAATCTTTAAACCAATTCATGGAGTAACCTCTGGAGGTAACCCTGGAACTTGAAGAATTTCTGGACAAATTCCTGGTGAAACTCCTCAAAGAATTCCTTGAGGAAACCCTGCAGAAATCCCTGGAGGAATTCTTGGAGAAATGCCTAGAGGCATTTTTAGAGGAATTCCTGGAGAAATCCCTTGAAAAACTTCTGGACAAATTCCTGGTGAAATCCCTGGAGAAAACCCTGCAGAAATTCCCGAGGCACTCTTTGAGAAATCCCCGGAGAAATTTCTGGAACAATCCTGAAGGAATCTCTGACAGAATTCCTGGAGGAATCAATGGTGTAATTTCTGAAAACATCTCCTGAATAATTCCTGGAGGAATTTCTAGATGAACTTCTGAAGGAATCCCTGCAGGAATTTCCGAAGGAATTCCTGGAGGAATCCCTGGAGAAATTCTTGGAGAAATCTTTGCAGGATATCCTGCGGGAATCTTTAAACCAATTCATGGAGTAACCTCTGGAGGTAACCCTGGAACTTGAAGAATTTCTGGACAAATTCCTGGTAAAACCCCTCAAAGAATTCCTTGAGGAAACCCTGCAGAAATTCCTGGAGGAATTCTTGGAGAAATGCCTAGAGGCATTTTTAGAGGAATTCCCGGAGAAATCCCTTGAAGAACTTCTGGACAAATTCCTGGTGAAATCCCCGGAGAAAACCCTGCAGAAATTCCTGAGGCACTCTTTGAGGAATCCCTAGAGAAATTTCTAGTTGATTTCTAGGAGAAATTTCTGGAGGAGTTCCTGAAAAAATTGGGATGTACTTATGCCCTTAAAGTAAGTCACAGTTACTTCTGCGCAATCAAAACCTGCGCTACCTTGACCCTTCTGTGAAATATGTATGGTTTGGAAGAAACCTTGGAGGACTATTGTAAAAATTCTTGACGAAATCCCTGAGTAACTTCTGAAGAAACTGCTGAAAGGATTCCTGAAGGAATCCCTGGAAATTTTTTTGGCAACTTCTTGAAGAAATTCTTAGAGAAATTTCTGGAGAAATTCCTACACAAAACTCGATAAGAGATCCCTGGTGAAATTTCTGAAGGATAAGTCCTAAAACAATCGTTGGCGAAACCCGGGGGAATTCATGCAACAGTCTCTTGACATTTTTTTGAATAATCTCTGAAGGACTTTCTGAAGGAACACTGAAGGAATCTCTGGAGTAGTTCTTGAAAAAAAAAAACATGGATAATTTCTTGAAGAAAAAAAAAAACTTAGGATATATTCCTGAAAGAATCGCAGGATGATTTCTAAAGGAAATCTTTTGCATGAGCTACAGGGGATAATCTTGAAGGAATTCATGAATGGATTCAAGAATTGTTTGAAAAATCTCTATTTAAGTAATCAAAAAAACCTCATGTCATCGTGGAGAAATTCTTGGGTGCTCCCCTGTAAAAGATGATGGAACAATTTGTAAACTTTCTAAAGGAACAACTGATTTTTTTAACGATATCACGAGAGAAATTTCTGCAGGGATTACTAGAGGAATTACTGGAGCGATCCTTGGAAGAATTCCCGAAGCAATCCCTGCAGGAATTTCTAAAAGTATATCTGGAAGAATCCCCGGAGAAATTTCTGGAACAATCCTGAAGGAATCTCTGACAGAATTCCTGGAGGAATCAATGGTGTAATTTCTGAAAACATCTCCTGAATAATTCCTGGAGGAATTTCTAGATGAACTTCTGAAATAATCCCTGGAGGAATTTCCGAAGGAATTTCTGGAGGAATCCTTGGAGAAATTCTTGGAGAAATCTTTGCAGAAAATCCTGGGGGAATCTTTAAACCAATTCATGGAGTAACCTCTGGAGGTAACCCTGGAACTTGAAGAATTTTTGGACAAATTCCTGGTGAAACCCCTCGAAGAATTCCTTGAGGAAACCCTGCAGAAATCCCTGGAGGAATTCCTGGAGAAATGCCAAGAGGCATTCTTAGAGGTATCCCTGGAGAAATCCCTTGAAAAACTTCTGGATAAATTCCTGGTGGAATCTCTGGAGGAAACCCTGCAGAAATTCTTAGAGAAATTCCTAGAGGGACTTTTTGAGGAATCCTTGAAGAAAGTTCTAGATGCATTCTAGGAAAAAAATCTGGGGGAGTTCCTGGTGAAATTCCTGGAGGAATCCCTGATGAGATTTCTGAAGAAATCCCTTGAGAAATTCCAGGAGGAACTCCTAGAGGAGTTTCTGCAGGAATACCTGGATATATTTCTGAAGAAATCTCTTGGAGCAAGCAATTCCTGGAAGAATTCCTAGAGGAATTTCAGAAGGCATCGCTGGAAGAATTCCTGGAAGAATTCTTGGAGAAATCGCTGCAGGATATACTGGAAGAATCTCTGAATCAATTCTTGAGGGACATCATAGAGGAATGCCTGGAGGACAAATTCCTGGCGCAATCCTTGGGAGAATTACAGGAGGAAACCTTAGGAATTCTTGGAGGAATCCCTGGAAGAATTTCTGAAGGAATACCTGGAGGAATCTCCGGAAGGTTTCTGGAAGAAATTCCTGGATAAATTTCTGTAGCAATTGCTTGAAAATGTCCTGGAGAAATTCCTAGCGTAATTTCTGGAGGAATCTATGCTGGAACTACATGAGGAATTTCTGGCGGAATCCTTGGAGAAATTCTTGGAAGAAGCCCTAAAGAAAACTCTTAAGAAATTCGCGGAAAAAATCTAGAGAAATTTATGGAGGAATCTTTGGAAGAGTTTCTGTAGCAATTCCTGGAGAAAAGCCTGGAGGAATGTGTGGATGAATTCCTGATATAACGTATGGAGCAATTCCTGGAGGAATCTCTAGGCGAGTCCCGGAAGGAATCCTAGGCGAAATCCCTAGAGGAAATCATGGAAAATTCCCGGAAGAGTCCCTGGAAAATGTCCTGGAGGAATCTCTAGAGGAAGCCCTGGAGGAATCCCTGAATCTCTGAAGTAATTCCTGGAAGAATCTCTGGAAGAATCCCTGGAGGAATTCTTGGAGGAACTCCTGGAGGTATTCCTGAGGAGTCAAAGTTTCCGTAATTCCAGACGCGCCAGCTTGGTCAAATTATTGGGGGGGCAAAGCCTGGTTTTTCGGATTTTTTGTATGGAAAAATCGAAAAATCAATAAAAATCGTCAAATATTGGGGGGGCAAAACCATGCTTGCCCCCCCTAAGTTGGCGCCTATGCGTAATTCCATGTTGGCTGCCAAAATTTCAGCCAACTCGGTTACGAAAAACAAAACCGCGCAAAACGTAAAATCCGCGCCAGCTGTAACAGCCCTGTGTTGGCTGAGCGAAAATAAATTTGCAATCAATTCAATTAGCAAATTAAACATTATGATATTTTTGTATTTTTTTCTTAACAAAGGAAATGTTTTACACAAACAAAATCTTTTTAGTTCTTGTTCATTGTCAAGGCGGTAGATTTATTCGTTCAGAAAACGATGGATGTTAAAAGATGGACGAGTTTCAAAACATCAGAGAACATCCGGAAGTGCTACGATGCTCTAGTGTTTCTCTTATTGTTATAGTTAATTAATTTTCTACCCACAGTTTTAAAAGAAGAAAAAGCGCCTTTCAGTGATTTTCTCAACTTCTAAATCTTTCTAGTGTTGTTTCTTATTTCATTCACATTCAATTTTCTTGTAAATCGTTTCATCAAGAACAACCAAGGAAAGTGAATAACAACAGGTCCATCGAGCATCGAAAAGACCAAAAAACAGACGGACGAATCCTCTTCAACACCGACAGCGAACCGACCCATCTGAGTCGCGTTTCCGTTGACGGAGCTCCATTCATTGTCGTGTAGCTCGATTCTCCTTGAATCTAAAAATTGCCCTGCCAACTGCCTACCGCTGGCTGACAAGGATAAAGCCATCGAAACATTCAGGTCGCCGGCATCAAATCCATATCCGTGGAGCACGCAACGACGGCGACGACGACGACGACGTCAACAACAATAGCAGCAGTTAGCTAGCTGGGCTTTTGGGGCCGTTTTTGTGCTGTCCATCAATATGTTGCCGGGATTGGGATTGGGGCTCGCCCTAGCTGTTCTGTGCCAACAACGTCACGGAAAAAGGAAACGAATTGCGATTGAATTTCGCTTTGAATGCGAATCCAGTCAGTGCTCGTCTCCCAGCGTTCCCAGCGTCTGAGCAAGTGGGGGTTGACTTTTCCACGCAATTGAAAATCCCTTTTGAATGATCGTTGATTTTGGAAATCAGTTTTCGATACGCAGGGAAACAGGAGTCATGTTATGAGTTAGCCTTGACACAGATGCACATAAGGCCCAGTGATATCTCCTTTGTGAGGAATTGTGTGATGACCAGTACTGGTGAATGTCATTTTCCATCAATATTCTAATGAGAATAATAAAAACGCTTCTCTGGTTTTCATTAGACACCTCATAATTTCTAATTAGTTGGCTTGATTTATACTGGAATCGTGATAATCATCGTTGGTGGCATATGGGGCAGAAAAATCGGGACATTTATTAAAATCCTCTTTTTAAACCTCTACAGGAGTTTCGGATAAATCCCTTGTGTAAATAAAAAAAAAAAACCTAGAGGAATTCCTATTGAAATATTTGAAGAAATCCCTGAAACTCCTGGAGAAATGCACGGAATAATTCCTGAAAAAGAAACTAGAAAAAAATCTAGCATGAATTCTAGGAAAATTTTCAGCAAAACTTTCTAAAGTATTTCCAGAAGTAATACCAAAATATATGAACATTTCCAGAGGAATCCTGGGAAAATCACCAGAGCAGTTTCTGTATGAGTAATTCCTGGAGAAACAACTTAAGGCATTCACAGGGAAATATATTTGGAAATCTTCAGAGAGATCCCAGAAGGAATCTTTAGAGGAATTCCTGAAAGAATACCTAGGAAAATTCCTAGATCTATGAATCTATATATCTATGAATTAGATAAATGCAATGAGTAATTTTAGAAAAAAAAAACATTGCAGAAATCTCTACACAGAAATCCAGCAGCTGGAAGAATCATAGGAAGTTTTTTTTAGAATCCCTAAAGTAATCCCTGGAAACATTCCTGTAGGATTTCCTATAAAAAAAACTCGAGGAAAAAATACTGCAAGAATTTCCGGAGCAAAGCTAGTTGAAGGAATTTCATGAACAATGTCTGAGGGAATCACAAATATCTGAAGGGATTCTTATATTCCAATCCAAGAGGGAAATCTACAGCATAAATTTCATCATGCATTCCTGGTGCATCTACAAGTATACCTGAAGGAATCCCAGAGATCCTGAAAAGATTTTCTAATTCTAAATTCTACCCAAAATTTAAAATTTTTCCGCCGGAAACTCCGGAGAAATAGTCAGGAATATCATAAGCTTTTTTACTTACATCAGAGGTTCCCAAACTTTTTGCTATCGCGGCGTCTTTTCAAATTTTCAAAAATCTCGCGGCGCACCAGCAGCTTTTTACAACGAATTTTGATGATTTTAACACTTTCAGTTGAAAATTTCAAATACAAATCGTAAAAATAGCCTTCAATCTAATGTAACATTTCTTGTTTTTAAAGCATAATTGCTTGAAGATTCACAGGACAAAAAAAAACATTGGAGGAAATCAATGCAAAACTTACAAATTTGATAAATAAAATACCTATGTAGTTTATTCTATTATAGTATAAAATATAAAAATGGATCGTTTAGTCATTTTTTCGTATTTTTTCACGAAAGGGGAGATGAATCAGGCTAGGGTTTTTTAAATCTCAATAATAAAGATAAAAAAAAAATACGGTAATGATGAATGTACACCAGGGAAATCATGAGAACCGACTGAGTTATAGAAAAAACTAGACTCGTGCAAAAAAGAATTGGGTGTAAACATGACGTTCAGAAACTTTTGAAACAGCATGAAGTCCGGGAGGTTGACAGTTATTATTCTCGAAAGAACTTCAAAAAAGTTCCTTGCAAACATTATTTTGAATTAATAAAAATTCATGAAATCGATAACTAAGCAAAAACGTAAAAAAGTTCAAATAACAACTTCATAGTGCTCTCGATCCTGTTCTGAACAATTTTTTGAAAGCTCTCAAAACAACTCCTTTGAAGATTCCATTACAATTTCAATAGGAATTCAGATCTCCGGAAATTTAAAAATTTGGTAAAAAACTAGACGTTTATGAGGATATAAGAAATTTCGGAAACATTCAAAGACTTTGGAAAAGTAACTTATTAATTGAAAATTTGGAAGAGGGAAACCCCCGTTGAGTAACTTTCTTTGGAAGTCTTCCCTAAAAAGTTAAGACTTTGGTCTACAACGCAAAAATAGTGAGGCGCAGTGTTGGTTGGACTATATGAAAGAACAAAAGCAAACCCATCGTACAACAACATTGGATGCCGTTCAAATTTATATGAATTCGTTTTCCAAGCGAACGAGATCTCGGCGCTTGACTCGTGAGAGCGAGATTTTGCGTGAGAAAATGATTCAGAATCGCGCGCGAGTTTGCTCACGCAGGAGCGGTTCATGAGTGTGCTTTGAGTGTGACTTTACCAACACTGGTGAGGCGACAAAAAAACCGAAAAGATTTTTCACCTTCAATAATGAGAGTTTGTTCTATGTGCTTCGGCTCAACAGCCTGCGGCGCACCTGACAAGTGTTCACTGCGCACAGTTTGGGAAGTACTGACTTACATTATTGAAACTCTGACTTCCCAGACAATTCTTTTTTCTTGTATAAATTTCATATGCATATCTAAAAATGGGCTTAATGGATTAATTTCATAAATTTAAAAAAAAACAAAATATTTCAAAATGTTCTAAAAAAAATGGTAACTTGACTAGACTTCAAGAAACAATATTAAAAGGGGATTCTTACACTAAAATTATATATAAATACTAGCTGACCCCGACAAACTTTGTCTTGCCTACTGCGCTTTTTGACGTTTCAAGACCAAGTCTCCGTACGCAAATTGCATGAACATCGATTTTCAAAAACTCTCAATTTCTTCATGTTTTTTGATGATGATGATGATGATGATGAAAGTATACCTACCATCAGCGCAAGGATTACCTATGGCTGCAGAATCATTCCCGAAGGGCATGATCTACCTGATGGTTTGTTGTAGCAGGGTGAGTTAAAATCCCTGAATTCCTTCTGTAGTCAACATTAAGTTGCTAGCTCATGACAAAAGACTGGCTACTCCACGAACTTAAGTCAATTTCTTCATGTTTTTTGCCTCATAAACCTTCCTTGGGTGAAAACTAATAGAACAAAACCAGGATGACCCAAATCCGACGTTCCGTCCGCGAGTTATGCGCGGTCCCATGTATGCCACTGCATTTTTATATATATAGATTAAAAATATCAAAAACCGAAATTAAAAAAATCGCAAACCAAAAGAGAATTGTTTGTTATCAAAGATGACGAAAAATCATATTTAGCTCAAAGTAAAAAAATGTGGATATCAGGAGTTTAAGAATTGCTGTTTGAACATCTCAGCGGAATTCGGCACCAATATTTCTAAATGTCTTGAATCTACATCTTCTGTAGAAGGTATTAAGAGCGTGAACAGAAATTATGAATATTCGACAATGGAATAACAAAACGGAAATTCCTGGTCGAAGGTCGTTAGGCCGAATGGCCATTGGGTCTTCTTCTTGCCGTTACGTCCCTACCGAGATAACGCTTACTTCTCAGCGTTCGATGAGCAATTTCACTGTTATTGACTGTGAGCTTAGAGGAATTCATGGAGAATTTTCTGGAGGAACTCCTCGAGGTATTCCTGGAGGAGCTCCTGGACGAATTCTTGATGTTTGTTTTTATTTTTATTTTCTGGAAGAATTTCCAGAGAAATTCCTAGAGTGTTTCCTGTAAACATTCATGAAGTAATTTCTGGAAGAATTCTTAAAATAATTACTGGAGCAATTTCTGGAATATTTCCGGGAAGAATTCCTAAAGTATTTCCCAGAACAGTTCCTGGAGTAATACCTGGAGGAAATTCTGTAGAGTTATTCCTGGAATGATTCTTGTAAGAGTTCCGGAAGCAATTCCTAGAGAAATTTCTGAAATATTTCTTGCAGAAATTCCTGGAGTATTTCCCGGAACAATTCCTAGAGGAATTCCTGTTATAATTCCTGGGGTAATTCCTGGTGTAATTCCTGGAGCAATTCCTGAAGGAATTCGTGGAATATATCCTGGAAGAATTCCTTGAGGAATGACTGATGGAATTCCTGGGAAAAAATCCGGAGGATTTCGTGGAAGTATTCAATAAACAGGTCTGGAGGTGTCCTTGGAGGAATCTCTAGAGAATTTTTGGAGCTGTTACGGGAAGAATTTATGGGGGAATCTTTGGAGGAACTAGTTGAGGAATTCTTGAAGGAGTTCCATGAAGAATTCCAAGCGGAAGAATCCCTTGATGGTAGTATCCGTTGTGGTATTTCCGGAGGAATCCGGAGGAATCCCAGATTTTGCGATCCACCCTTCAATATACCATAAAGATCATTTGTATGTCAGTGGACACACAAATAACACAAAAAGATACTCAAAATATTATAAGATAGAGCAGAAATAATCGTGAAAGAATTACATCGATAAAATAAAAAGATACAAGAGTAGATCTTGTAGAGCTTGAAGGTCTTTATTCCAGAATAGTTTGGGTAGCCTAGATCATCAAGTAAATGTTGCTAAGTTATCAGTATGAAAAATGTAGACAGATCTCCGATCTCTCAGGCCTAGGTGTCACGGGAATTTTGGTGTTGTTAGTGGAAGGGTAGACTCCAAAGGATACGCTTGGTTAACGTTTAGGTACACCATTGTTAGACTGCTTCGAAACAGTTGTCTGTCCAATTCATCCTGGTTTCCTCGTCATCGTGATGGCATTTGGTTGAATTATTAGATTCTTCGGTTTTTCACAGATATTGCGACCCATTGTGGAGTTTGCAATACCTACATTGAGGTCCATTTATATGATAGTGGACACCCAACTAGCAATACATAGAGATACTCGGTAACATTAAGAGATGCAACAGACACAATCGTGAAAGAATTATGCCAGTAGAGAAAAGCGAAACAAGAGTAGAGCCTGTAGACCGTGAAGGTCATAACTTCAGAATAGTTTGAAAAGCCTGGATTAACCCATGAATGTACCAAAAGCATTTTAGTTGTGCACTAAGACTCCATCAGCAGTATAGACTACATTCCACGAACATGTTTTGCAATTGAAGCATGACACAGAATGTAACGCAAACTTCAAAGTGTATTGGAGGCCATTTATATTTCACGGAATGTCCAAGTACTACAATATCGAGTTGCTTGTAGCATTGCGAGGTCAAATAGACATCAAAGTGAAAAAAATTCTTGAACAGAGTGAACACAAATGATGGTGGATACAGTAGATTTTGAGAAAATGAATTCCAGAGTAGTTGGGATGACCTAGACCTAGATCACCCAATTCATGCACCAAAAATTTTCGAGGCGTGCTTTGAAGCTTTTTAAGTACCGTAAACTATGTTCTGTCCTGTGATCATTCATCCTGTATAAAATTTGGGTTAGATGTTCGGTTTGTGACACAAGGGATGAGGTACCATACATTGCTTAGCACAACTATTCCTCTTTTCCATAAAAAAAGACTACAGGGTAAAATGATTTAAAACAAAGAAGATACTGCATTTCTACCAAAAGAAGATCGTCCCGGGTATTTACGGGTTTAATTGTTCCTAATCTAAGTTTGCGAGTAAATACAGTGATCATTAAAGTGCAATGTTTCAGCGAAGCCTTCAGAAACTACTCCAGAGTTTTTTGAAAAATGTTTCAAAGGGTCCTTCAAAAATTTGTACTGGAGTTATTTTGGAAATTCTTACAAGGATTTCACCAGAAATTCCCACAGCTACTTCCAATTTCTCAAAAAAATCCACTAAAGATTCCTCTAAAATTATACAAAGAGTTAAGCTAGGAGGTTGTGTATGAGTTTCTGCAGAAATTCCTCCAGGGATTTCTTTAGAAAATCCTTCAAAGATTTACCCTTTTTTTCGATGCTTTTCTAGATTTTTTCCCGAATTTTTTTTTCGGAACTTTTTTTAAAGTAGTTTTTTTTCAAACTTCTTTACCGACGTGTGTATTTCTTATGGGGCTGGTGGGTTGCGACCCATAATTTGAGAAAGGCGGCCTTAAAGCATTCTCTCAAACGATCTTAACAGGAATTTCTCCAAGAACTCCTCAAGAAAGCCTTGATCGGATAGCTTCCAAAAATGTTGCATGCATTCCTTTAGAAAATATTTCAAGAATTCCTTTTTATGAATTTCTTTAGTTTTTTTTTCATAGACATTCCTCCAAAAAATTATTTAAAGCATTCATCTTGAAAACCTTTCATTTTCTCAAAAATATTTCATAGATTTTTTCAATGATTCACGGATACATTAAGAATCAGAAATTCAGAATTCTTTAAAAGTTCCTCAGAAGTTTTCTGAAGATTTTTCACCAAGAATTGCTTGAATTCTACAACAGATTATCAAAGAAATTCCCGAAACTTCCTCGCATTACTTTAGATATTCCTTCAACACATCTCTCTTCCAGAAATTGCTGCAAGGAATTTTTTAGAATGTCTTAGAAAATCCTCCAAGGATTTTTTTTTTCAGAAAGTTCTCTATAGATTATTTCGGAGATTCTTATAAGGATTATTCTGGAAAGGCTAGAAGGCATTCTTGTGAAGATTCCTGCAGAAATTCACATAGAGATTTGATCAGAAATTCCACCGGGTATTCCTGTATGTATCTTCTTAGAAATTCATTTAGGATTTTTTCCAAGCGAAACACTAGGGATTTCTCTATGGATTCCTCCAGTAAGTAATTAAAATAAAATTAGGATTTTTTAGGGGCAGTGTACGCAGAATATGCCACCGCAAGCGAAAAATAGGCAACAAAGAAGGAACGGCAACAACGCTTTGTTTTTTCGTTAGCAGATAATAACAAAATCGCTCCCGAGTTTGTTCACAACAAAAACGGTAAGAATATTTGTCTCGTTCTATTCACATCGGGATTTTCGCATTGTTTTACAACTGAAAATCGACAGTCAGGTTTGCAAGAGTCTTATTTCGTCCAAATGCTTATGAATTCGATAATGTGAGTATTGTGTTGTTCTTTGCTGAGTATTGTGTTGTTCTTTACAGAGAAGAATATTAATCAAGACAATTAGATGATCGGCATTGAACCACAAAAACCCCACAACAATTGGTGAGATCTTTCCAATATTTTTTATTTATAAATAATTCTACTTCAGTTTATTTACTTTTTAACTGCATAGGTATAAGTTGAAAATTCGCTACTTTCAACATCCTTTCATCTATTGGAAGATGCTTCAGTTCTGGGCTCTTTCTAAGTTGATGAAGGGATTTATAAATGCTTGCAAGGACTTGGCCAGGTGTGTGGAGCTGAGTGAATCTATGACATTGTAGATAGTAGCGACATCAGCAATGTCAATGGAAATATTCAACTTTGCAACTCCATCCAAGATTTGTGCAAGTATTCATGCTATGCTATGCTATGCTATGCTTATGAATTCGATAATGTGGGCTGAAAATTTCAGCAAAAAAGCCGGAATATCAGCACACGCACGGCAAGCGATGTTTGTTTTATTGCTTTCATCGCCTGACATGCGTTTGTTGCGGAGCACCTTTGTTACCAACATGCACCGCTTAGGACAAAGCGTTTGTTTTTCGGCGTGATCCGTTTTTCGTACCCTGTTTAGGGGATTTCCCAAGCATTTTTTTTTTCAAAAATATCTCAAAAGATATTGTTAGGTTTCCAGAGGTTTCCAGGTGTTTTTTTAGGTATTCCTCCTGGAATTTATTCAGTAATTCATTTCGAATTTTATTCAGATTTTCATAATTCCTTCTGAAATTTATCGCTGAAGAAAGAAATTCATAAATAACTTTAGAGGCTTCATCAAAATTCGTATAATTGCTTCAGAAATATCAGTAGAGATTTCTTGAAAAGTTTTTTCATGGATTCTTTCTCAAGTTTTTCCAGCAGTCCCTTCAGGAATTGCTCAAGCGGTTCCTTTAAAGACAAAGATTCCTCCAGTAAATCACCCATGGGAATATACCTCTGATTTTACCATGACAACACTGGAAGTTATTTATCACACATATTGTCAGTAATCATTTTATGGAATTGAACTGAAGTTTTAAACTGACTGGATATTAAAAAAAGACAATAAAAAATGCACATAAAATCGAGGTAAAATGTACATAAAATCGAGGGTCTATGTAATTCAGGGTCCTCTAGATCGAGGTATATGTACCTGTATATGGTTTTATCGAAGTTTTAAAGTGGAATTTAGACCCAATTATAGTTTTTTAAAACTGTGATAAAACCTAATGTAACTTTGAAGTGTGCGAGGTTTGAATAATCCGTATCAGATCACCTGTTCAGATTTCAGTGAAGATAAAAATATCCAGTATTATCACGGTAATGTATTAATTCTGTTTTCTAAGAATAATTTTAAGAAAGAATAAACCTAATCCTTGAAAGTTTAAATTTGATTGAACATTGGAATAGTTTAGCAGAAACACAACACGGACGTGTAGGTGATGGAACAATCAAAATTCATTGACAACATCTCCAGTTCCGTCTGACTACACACAGTGCGATGTCTGGATGGACCATGGACTGATTGGCAGTAGTGCACGGCCGACTACATCACTAGCTATGTACCTACATATCACCTACCTTCACTCTTCTTCTCCGACCGATTGCAAGTGTCATTGTCTGGCAATCTGGGACGTACCGTTGGGGGTTGCAATATTGTTAAAGTTTTATAAATGGCAAGATCGCTTGATTAAGCCTAATTGATGGGCTAGGAAGGTCGAGTCGAGTCGAGAGATGCAGTTTGCAGTGGAGGACATCTGGGTGGACCTATCTGCTGAAGTGAACTTTAAGTAACGATGGAGAGTGAATCGTTTCGAATCTTTTGCGGCGTGTGTTCTAGATACAGTTCTGTACTGTTTTAAATCAGAATTGATTAAGCTAGTGGAACGAAGTCGTTGAGTGACATCGGATGCCAATATTGTTAATCAGGTTGATTAATGTGAGATCCCTACAGTGAGAATGAGAAAATATAAGCTAGATTGATCCAAGAATAGACTGTTCTATCAAGAAACACTATTGTAATTTGATATGAAGACATTATTGTTATAGTGTTTTATGATGAACTTTCATTAATTGGATTTTTATATCGCATTGTTATTTTTTTATGCACTTCCCCTTTTTAAGCTCTAGTTTAAAGAGACTTATTGCCAGACTTGGGCATAACCCGGGTGGAGGTGAAATACTGACGATCAAAACGTGATATTGGTTTGATTGATATAAGAGATAGAAGATCTAAAAATAATATCTAAAATATGTTCCTGGAACATCTGGACAATATCAAAATTTGATACATCAAGATCAAATGAGCTCGCTGCTATTAGTTAGATCTTACAAGATCTAAATATGATATGGTAATGATGTTCCAGGAGTCAATTTTTTATATTATTTTTAGATCTTTTATCTCTTATATCAATCAACCCAATATCACTTTTTGATCTCCATATCAAATTATGCTATTATTTCCTCTACCCGGGAAAAATGTTTGGCAAACAGTCTGGACTATATCGTGTGAATTTCAAAGTTATACTTTCGATGTTCTATACATTCTAAAAGTTATTTTTATAAAATGTGGACCTACAAAACTCAACAGATCTGAAGATAACATCATTCCTTATTTCAAAATCAGATTCGCCCTATACTATTACAGACCACATGGGAAACCAGTTTTCAGGTTCAACTCAAATTTACGATCCTCCCCGATCTCGTCTACTGCTCTGGTAGCGGTACCCTTCAACATTTTCAGGAATCTTGAGACTTGAGAGAGTTTTGTTTTCGATGTTTTTGCTGTTTGCCTTCTCCTGGAATTGGAGCGAACCATCTGGCGGCCTTCCCGCATCGATGCAATGCTGTTACCCCCTGCTGCAACCGCCGCGACGGTCAATGGCAGTTAGTAGTGCAATTCCACCAACCCCATCGCGCATCCATCGCCGCCGCCGCCGACGACGAAGAGGACTCGGATCGTGAACATGTGCAGTGCAGAGCACTCGGAATTGCACCGCCAGAACCGGCTCTAAAACAATTAACAAAGACAATCTCACATAACTCAATTAAGGCAACTTTCCATCATCTTTACGGTTTTGGGCAAGTTCTGGAACCGCGCGGACTGACTGCATAACTAGCCTCAAAACAGATTAAACAACCATATTCCGGGAAGCCCTCATATGGAGAAGAGGAAAACTTTAGCAAGGAAGCTAACTTCATCCTGCGACTTCATATGCCGAACTGTGAATTCATTCATCTGCAGTGATACTCAACATTTTTTAGCTTTCGATAACTTAACAAAAACTAAATTCCTAAAATATAATGTTTATCTAGGATCAGCAGAAATTGTACGGCTTCTGAGGAACTTCATATTCGATTTGTGAGTAATTTTAGGTTTAAATATCAGTATAAGATTATCGTTTTCCTCGGTGAAGAAAATATATATATATGGTTTTGTCAAGGTTTTAAAGCGGGTTTAACACCTAATTCTGGCCTTTAAAGCTGTGATAAAACCGAAAATAAATTTAACCTGAAGAAATAAATAAATCCAAGATCTGACACGGATCATTCTTTCACACAAAATGCTGCGTATCAGATCATTGATTTTCACTGTTGGGATTTCGGTAAAGACAAGAATATGTGGTTTTATCGAGGTTTTATATATCTCAACTACTCAAATTTCAATTTATTCTCAAATTTGTAGTCAAAATTCATAAAAACGGAGTGTTAAACTTCGAGTTTTAGGACAAGTTCATCATTTTGCATTAAAGTGGTCTGAAGAAAAAAAAAACTGAAAATCAACTTTTATTGAAATAGGGTGCCGTTGGGTATTATCGACAGATTTGTTCTCTTAATCATGGGAAGTTTTTGTCGACCAAATTACCTGAAACTTGGTTGAATAATTCACCTCAGTTGGGGTCAACTTTCAGTTCGAAAGGTTTCAAAAACTTCTCTCAACACACAAATTTCTACAATCTTTTTTTTTCTGGTAAGATGTAGATGATTTGAGTTTCAGTTAAGAAACGTAACCCGATTATTATCCCTCGCTCTAAACTCGTTCAAATTGCACAAAATGCAGCATATTTGTCGTGGTTATCGTGGTCGCATCCTCCAAAAAAAATCTCACTTTCTCACAAACAGCAACCCACAGAACAGCAGTTGTTCGCGAAAAACTTCACAGAATGGTTGGTGTTCTGCATTATGATGACTCTTTCTCTACTACCACACAATCGGGATAGACAGGACAACGATGCGGGACGGATGACGACGGCATCGGCATAGCGTGGAACATCTCCAATTTCACCATATGAACCACGAACCACTGCCACACTACAGACGGACAGGACAGACAGTACACAAAGCTTAAGTTGCTGCTGTTAGTGGAGCGGTGTGTGACTAACTATAGCTAGAGCATGGCAAACGGCACCGGGTGGAAGTTTTTCTAAATAATTTAATTACCGACCAACGAACGGTGCAAATATGCTGTGCTACACACGAAACGATACGATGCGATATGTATGACACTAACTGGTTGCCGGGACGTAGACGACACACACCCAGTTCTGGTCTAGCTGAAGGAGCAGACACAGCCAACGAACGAACGTTTTGTAGTTTTGTGACTTAGGTCAACGGGGGGAAAGTCACCGCAATTCTACTGGTGCCACTATGGCAGCAGCGATTTGCGTCTATTCGAGGACTTCCTCGTCCGACCGTAGTTTTTGGCGGCTTTTGGTTTGTTGAGCTTTTGGGAGCGCTGTTGCCAGGGGGATTATTGTCCGTGTGCGTGCAAAGGTAGGACACACGAACGATCATGATTATGATACTTTGACGAAAATTATTAGCAACTAGCATTTCAAAGACACATTTATTTAAAAAATAGTTTACACATCATCAAGTTCAAATTTCAGAGAGGAGATTTAATAGCGACCTCAAGATTGAGACATACAAAAAAACGGATTGGCTCTTGAAACTCGTGATCTCTAGAAATTTGGGGAAAACCTCATCCCAGGATTCCTGAGCGGAAAGACACTCTATATAAAGTACATACCTAAAGAGAACCTGCGGTTTTAGATAGATTTCTACAGTGCTGCGAAGTGTTAGTATCAATCGATATTCAAAGCTGGAATTGAGATAGGTAACCACTCATTTTTTTCATTTTCCATCGGAATATCAATATACTAACCCCGGATCATTCAATTGACATCAGCACTAGCCAAACTCATTCAGGAAGCATAAATTTCTGGTGTTGTTGGTTTAATAAAGCTTTAACCATCATTGGTCAAACCCGTCATAAACCTATCATTGACTTATTTTTATTTTGGCCACCAAACCCAACATAGACCTAATAGTTGTTCGATGTTGGTCCAACAGTGGCCCAAATTTCGATAAAAATTGATCCAATTTTGACCCAACATTCGATATTTTTTCAGTGTGGCGGAATTTTGCAGGGTTTTTCGTGTTCCGTGCCCAGCTTCTCATTCGAGTGACAATTTATTCAATTGACAAGGAATCACTTTTCATTTGATAGGTGCTTTGATTAAATGAAATCGTTTTGAACATGACTAGATGGAAAAAGATATGTTGGCGAGTGTTCTAATGAATGAGATGAATTTTTGCAACACTGGATTTCTATATCCTCGTTTATTCTTACCTTTACCGAATAACATCTGTTATATTACTAGTAAAATAAATACACACCTGAAATGAAAACGAAAAATGATGAAGGTTAGTATTGATCTTTCTTGAAAAAAAAAACAGTTATTTATTTATACATCCATCTAAGAAAAAAATACAAATTCGATCACATTTGAGCGATGATAAGCCGGAAAGGACCAAGTAACAAACTGTAAGAAATGACATTTTTGAACATCTGATCAAGAATTATTTTGCTGGTCAAAGTCCAAGGTTCATACAAATGTTCATAGTTGTGTACTGACGAAAGTCTTCGAGAGAAAACCCGATCAGAAGATCTTGCCAAAAATATAACAAAAACCATTCAAGGCTAATTTTACAATACACCCTACGTAACAAATGTAAACAAAAGCGAGTTTATCACATAAGATGCTGAACTACATTAAGGACTACTTGTATAGCATCAATCCAACGTTGGGTAGGATTTGAGAAGAAAATACCCTGAATTTTTACTTTACTGAAATGCTATGGGAACAGTGAACGTCGATTTACTCCGTTCAAGGATTTGCTTACATAGGGTGTTTTGTAAAGTTAGGCTTGAATTATGTATAACAAACCAGATAGTTACAACACATTATGATGTATGTGAAGTATGCGCACAACAAAATCTAGCCACCGAATTTTGGATAGAAATGTTACAATTTTCAACGAATCGTGGCAGCCTAATTGTGTAAGAAGTTAAAAAATATCAGTTGATATTTCAACATTGTGTTTGAAATAGTCAAAGAAACAAAAAGTCCTCAAAAAGTATTTGCACAAACGTGCTTAAAAGCTGATAATGTACGTTAAAACGAAAGTCCCAGCAGACTTTAGTTAAGGTACACCGGGGCAAGTTGAAACGGGTGGAGCAAGATAAAACAGCGGGTTAACATTATGTTTTCTAATGATGATAAATAGTTTGATCGCCATAACACATAGTTTTTTATTCAAACAATCTTTCAGCGAAGGACAAATTTCCAAATTGTATTGAAATCTATTTGAAAAGTTCGTGTTTCATCTTGCCCCACCCGTTTCAACTTGCCCCGGTGTACCTTAGTTTTCAAGTATTCGGTTTTAAGGAGTGTATCGAAAAGTAAAACTTGGTATTTTTCGGCTTTCAGTCACAGAAAAGCGTTGATTATTTTATATCATTGCCAACGTTTCGATCCTGTGGTTGGGATCAGGGCTCGATGTGAATCAACTTGTTTTCGATTCGTGTTGATCACACGGCGGAATGTCGTGTTTTCTGCTCTGCACCGCACTTGTTTCATTGGACCCTAGCACCTCGATTGAAATGGTGGGTGGGTACACAGTTCGCACTTGGCACTTTGGGAACACTTCTGTTCGTGCTGGCCACGTTTTCCCATACAAAATTCAAGCACTTTCAGCGCCCCCTTAGGCGTTATCGATTTTGCTCAAATTTTGAACATAGCTTCTGGGAGTCCAAAACAACTGATTGAGGAGGTAAGACTTGACCTTTTTCAAAAAAAAATGTTTTTCATACAAGTGTGGGCCACTCTACTGGGCATAGTAGAACATTGTACTGGTCTCACAATATAAATTCATGCAATAGCAGGCAAAAAGCTCTTCAATTCTTGAAGGAATCCGTAGAGGAATTCCTGGAGGAATCCTTAGAGTAATTTCTGCAAGGGATGCCATGAGGAATTCTTAGAGAAATCACTAGAGGAATGGCTGGAGGAATCCCAAGAGAAATCTCTGGAGGAATCCTTGAAGGAATTTCTGAAGGAACCCCTGGAGGAATGCGACACGAATACACCCTGGTGTCAAGTGTCGAAAATAAACAAACAAACAAACAAACCTGGAGGAATCTCTGAAGGAAATCCTGAAGGAACACCTGGAGGAATTCCAGAAGAAATCCTTGTAAGAATCCCAGGAAGAATTCCTGAGATAATCCGGCGATGAACTCTTGAGAGAATTCCTGGAAAATCCCTAGAGGGATTCTTGGACAAATTTCTGAAAAAAATCTGGAAAGAATTCTTGGAAAAAAAAAACCCTGGATGAATTCTTGAAGGAATCTCTTCAAAAATTCCCTAGAGGAATGCCTGGCGAAATTCCTGAAGGAAAGTCTCGAACAATTTCTGAAGGAATCTTCTTCTTCTTCTTCTTCTTGGCGTAACGCCCTCACTGGGACAAAGCCTGCTTCTCAGCTTAGTGTTCTATGAGCACTTCCACAGTTATTAACCGAGAGCTTCCTCTGCCAATGACCATTTTGCATGTGTATATCGTGTGGCAGGCACGAAGATACTTTATGCCCAAGGAAATCAAGGAAATTTCCTTTACGAAAAGATCCTGGACCGACCGGGAATCGAACCCGTCACCCTCAGCATGGTCATGCTGAATACCCGTGCGTTTACCGCCTCGGCTATATGGGAAAAACCTGGAGGAACTCCTGGAGAAATTTTTGGAGGATCCCACCCAAGTAACATTTTGATAACCAATTAGTTTTTAAGAGGTTTTGAGAACCGTCTTAAACAATGATACATATTGCCCATTTTACTGGCATTTTACCAGATTAGCTGGTATGTCTGAAACATACTGGAAAAACTTGTAATTAGAAGACACGAAATGTTGCTAATTGGCAAATCGAGAGATGAAATTTGTGAAAAAAATCGCGTTCTGTTGGGATTCGAACCTACGACTCCGTATTCGCTAGACCGGCGCTTTAACCAACTAAGCCACAGAACAGGTAATGGTTCTGCGGAATAGAAAGCCAAACTGACTCCGAAGCCGCACCGTGAACACTCCTATTGTAGTTAGTGGGCACAAATAGAAGTGTGTTGTGGATTGGCATCTAAGCCGAAAAGAGAGATGAGTTTGTGAAATAGGAGTGTTCACGGTGCGGCTTCGGAGTCAGTTTGGCTTTCTATTCCGCAGAACCATTACCTGTTCTGTGGCTTAGTTGGTTAAAGCGCCGGTCTAGCGAATACGGAGTCGTGGGTTCGAATCCCACCAGAACGCGATTTTTTTCACAAATTTCATCTCTCAATTTGCCAATTAGCAACATTTCGTGTCTTCTAATTACAAGTTTTTCCAACCGTCTTAAAACCTAATACTTTCTATTTTGGTTTTATGATGGTTTTAA
This sequence comes from Aedes albopictus, assembly GCF_035046485.1. Lineage (NCBI taxonomy): Eukaryota > Metazoa > Arthropoda > Insecta > Diptera > Culicidae > Aedes > Aedes albopictus. Next base: position 377,393,216 of record NC_085138.1, on the reverse strand, counting down.
GAACCTCTTCTAGTCTATTTGACTAAACAATGTTACTTGGGCATGAAAAAAAAACTCTGGAACAAACCCTGAACGAATTTCTGAATGAAGAAGATTTCCTGGAGAAATTCCTAGATATATTCCTGAAGAAATTTCTGGAGGAGTTCCTGGAGGAGTCCTTGGAAAAATTTCTGTGTGAAATTCTGGAGGAATGTCTAGAGGAATTCCTGGAGGAATTTCAGGCGAAATCCCTGGAGGAATCCCTGAAGAAATTTCTGAAGGAATCCGTGGAAAAAATCCTGGAAGAATTCCTAGAGAAGCTCCTAAGGTAATTATTCCTGGAGGAATTCTTGAAGAAACTTCTGAAGGACTCCATGGAGAAATTCCGAAAGAATGTGTGAAAGAATTCCTGGAGAAATGACAGGAGAAATTCCTCGAGAAATCCAAAGAAGAATTCCTAGAGGAATCCCGAGAGGAACTCTTGAGAGGAATGGCTGGAGGAAAACTTGGAGTAATGCCTGGAGAAATGCCTTTAAGAATTCCTGGAAGAATATCTAGAGGAATAAATTCCTGCGAACATTCATTTCATTTATTTAGTTAACATCAAATTCATGATAATACTGAATCAACAATTTAACGCCATAATACTCGATTTGCAGCTGCAGCTCTCCAACGTCGGTCACGCCCAACACTCGCCAGATCACGCTCCACTTGGTCCGCCCATCGTGCTCTCTGCACTCCATGCCTTATTGTACCAACCGGATGGTTAGCAAAAACCAACTTTGCAGGGTTGTTGTCCGGCATTCTTGCAACATGGCCTGCCCACCGTATCCTTCCGGCTTTGGCCACTCTCTGGATGCTGGGTTCGCCGTAAAGTGCAGCGAGCTCGTGGTTCATCCTTCGCCGCTACTCACCGTTCTCCTGCATGCCGCCGTAGATCGTCCTTAGCACGCGTCGCTCGAAAACTCCGAGTGCTTGCAGGTCCTCCTCGAGCATCGTCCATGTCTCGTGTCCGTAGAGAACCACCGGTCTTATTAGCGTCTTGTACATGGTACATTTGGTGCGGGGGTGAATCTTTTTTGACCGCAGTTTCTTCTGGAGCCTATAGTAGGCACGACTTCCACTGATGATGCGGCTTCGTATTTCACGGCTCACAAGGAACCGAGGTAGACGAATTCTTCTACCACCTCGAAAGTATCCCCGTCTATTGTAACATTGCTGCCAAGGCTTGTTCTGTCTCGCTCAGTCCCACCTACCAGCATGTACTTTGTCTTTGCCGCATTTACCACCAGTCCGACCTTTGCTGCTTCGCGTTTCAGGCGGGTGTGCAGTTCTGCCACCGTTCCAAATGTTCTAGCAATAATATCCATGTCATCCGCAAAACAGACAAATTGGCCGGATTTCGTGAAAATCATTCCCCGGCTGTTGAGCCCGGCTCGTCGCATAACACCTTCCAGGGCGATGTTGAATAGTAGGCAGGAAAGTCCATCACCTTGTCGTAGTCCCCGTCGAGATTCGAATGAACTGGATAGTTCACCCGAAATCCTTACGCTGTTCTGCACACCGTCCATCGTTGCTCTTATCAGTCTAGTCAGCTTCCCGGGAAAGCTGTTCTTGTCCATAATTTTCCATAGCTCTGTGCGGTCGATACTGTCGTATGCCGCTTTGAAGTCGATGAACAGGTGATGCGTTGGGACCTGGTATTCACGGCATTTCTGGAGGATTTGCCGTCCGGTGAAGATCTGGTCCGTTGTCGACCGGTCGTCGATGAAACCGGCTTGGTAACTTCCCACGAACTCATTTACTTTAGGTGAAAGACGACGGAAGATGATCTGGGAGAGCACTTTGTAGGCGGCATTCCAAATGGTGATCGCTCGAAAGTTCTCACACATTAACTTGTCGCCTTTCTTATGGATAGGACAGGTTATCCCTTCCTTCCACTCCTCCGGTAGCTGTTCGGTTTCCCAAATCTTGACTACTAACTGGTGCAGACATGTGGCCAACTTGATGAGTTCTGCTGCGATACCGTCCTTACCAGCCGCTTTGTTGTTTTTGAGCTGCAAACATGCCTGTAGCAATTCCTAGATAAATCCCTGGAGGGATCCTAGAAAACAACTGGAACAATCACTGGAAAAATCTCTAAAGATATCCCAGTAAAAATTTCTGGTGGAATGTCTGGTGAAATCCCTAGAGGAATTCTTGAAGGAATCTCTGAAGGAATCCATGATGGAATCATGGAAGGAATTCCTGAAACATTTCTTGGTACAAGCCCTGAGACAATCACTATCGGAAGCCCGCAAGACGTCCTTTGAGAAATTCTTGAAGGAGTCTCTGTAAAATTTCCCGAGGAAATACCTGAAGAAATTTCTGAAGGTGAATCTGTTTGTTTGAATTAAATACTAGTAAAAATTTGTGAGGGAAGGATGAAGCATGATCGATGAGATTTGAATAAGGGTCGTGAGTTCAAATCTCACCTGAGCTGAGGATTTTTTTTCGAAATTTCACTAATAATTTATCCATCTTTTCATGTGTATGTTGAGTTGAATGAAAAACCATTAATTGACCGAACGGATTGGTATACCGAAGACTTTGCCCGTCTGCCAGAATTCAGTGTATAAATCAAAAGCGGTATTCACAAGACACGTTTGTACGAAGTATCAGAACACGATTGGATGAAGTACTAGCAAGTACACTAACTACTGCCGAGGCTAATTATTATGCTTTATTACTTGTCCCTGCAAGAGGAGATGGGTTTCTGTAAATATATGTTTTGTTTTCGAATTAGAGATAATCAGCACAAATGCACCAAAAATCCGCATGCAACAAAAAATCCACATAAAGCTCAAAATCCACATCGGTGCGGTATTTGAATTTCTATTTTAATCAGAATGGGAAACCCGCCACAATTAGCTTATCTGTTCCAAACAAATCCAACCAACTAATTCGCTTCCACTCGTTTGCTTTCTCATTTCAGATCACAACCTCAGAACAATAAAAAAAAAAACCGCAACAAACTGTGCGTGCATCCCATCGGAGCCTTATGATCTCAATTCCAAAATTGAATCGCATGACTTCATGCCAAAAATCACCGAACCATTCCACACTATAGCTACACGTATGTAGGAGGCGCGGTGTAGTCTGATGCGGTATGGAAAACGCATAGGTCTGCTGGCTGGCTGGTGCCGCACCGTTGAACTTCTGGAAAATAATTTATGATCCGATTGGTGGAATCGCCACCTCTTCTCCGACGACCGAGAACTGCACCTAATAATCGTTAATGGACGAAAAACAGTATCCGAAGAGATGGCTTTCCAGTCTTGACAAAAATAAAAATAAAAATACTGCTATTTTATCTTGTCCGACGTTTCGGTCCGTTTGGGACCTTCTTCTGGGACTCTAAAAGATTATTTATTACATCCATTAGAAAAATTTTACAAACAAAAAACTCTACAATTTTTACCGATTTTTACAGATTTTTCGTCCAGTGTTGTTCTGTGGAGATTGTAAGTTTTTTCATAATTTGCCTTTTAATAGAAACTCAAAACCGATGACATTTAGACGTTCCACAGAACAACACTGGACGAAAAATCTGTAAAAATCGGTAAAAATTGTAGAGTTTTTTGTTTGTAAAATTTTTCTAATGGATGTAATAAATAATCTTTTAGAGTCCCAGAAGAAGGTCCCAAACGGACCGAAACGTCGGACAAGATAAAATAGCAGTATTTTTATTTTTATTTTTGTCAAGACTGGAAAGCCATCTCTTCGAGTATCAACCATACAGTCGAAATACGTTTAGAAAAACAGTATCATCAGAGTCTGCAAGTCCCGGAGGCTCGTTTATAAGTGACCATCAAATTGCTGTTTTTTTTGTGTGCGACAGTCGGACGACAGTCAGTGCAGTGGCAGAAGAAATACGGAAAATTCGAGGGCGGCAAACCGCTTAAAGTTTCCACGGGGCTGAGCCAGGATTTTTAGTGAGGGAAAACTACAGCTACAGAACAGTTCAAAGGGGGTCAACGGTCGGGTGGTGGGAAGTGACTAGTGATGACGGACGAGGACGATGTACCGCTGCTAGTGGAAATTCGTGGTCGTCGTCGTCACCATCGCCAAAATATCACGTCGTACGTCGTTGTCGTCGTCGTAGGTCGTCGCCGTCGTTGCCCCTAGAGAGTGAGAGTGAGCGCAAGTGGAAGAGAGCGCACCACCACAATATACCGTGAATCGTGGATCGGAGGCGGACCAGGTCGTTGTAGTTCTCGCGAGGGAAAACTCGCTTCAGTGTAGAGCCAGAAGTGCAACAGAGCGGAGCTTACCGGGAAGGAACGGCATAGCGCACGGTGACCGACTGAACCGACGTGACGGACGTGTGAGATTGTTTCGCGCGATTAGAAGAGGAATGTGTATTTCTTAGGACCAATGCTGTCCCAAGAATACAAGTGCTGACTGGCGGATGATAAGCGCGGAAAGGACGGCCGGTGGACGTCGACGGATTCAATCAATTATTGATCCAGGACTTGGTGGGGTGGGCGAGGGACTGACCACAGCTGCGAAGTGATAAGCCTTTGAAGTGTTAACGGAAAGTGAAAGGGGTCGTCATCTACGGGACGAAGAAATACCGGTTGGGAGAGTGAAACACAGCGGGCAGCACGTATTTTACAAATGAAAATGCTAAAGTCTAGATTAGTGGCGTGCGGATTTGCGCTGATATTGACGTTGAGGTGAGAATCTCCAGAAGGTGTAGCCGGATTGGGATTTGGAAGTGAGACCGCTGCTGCTGATTGTTTGGGATTGTGCTAATGAACTCAACGCGGGGTACAAAGATTCGTTTGCCTAGCGTGTAGAACTGATAACCGGTGAATAATGAGGCCGGGTTTCACGGCTACAGGTCAGGCACAATTACGGCACGTGACTGGCGTGTGTACAATGCTGTTGGGAGTAGCACGGCGACGGGTGTCAAACTGGAAAGTTCGGTTACGCAACTCTACGAGTTTTGCTTCCGATCCGATATCGCAGATTGAAGTATGTTGGTTAATTACATGCCAGGGGTAGTAAAGCAGGGAAATCGACCTTGACCGTAGATAGCTGTATCATTCGAGTTTCCAACGACGTTCAACATCGTTTCATTCAAAACGGATTCAACAAGGAAAATGTCACCGTAGGTCATCAACCTTGTCGCTTCGTGGACTACTCACGTCATATCCAAAATCTACCAAGTCACTCGCATTTATGACGGGTGAATATGAAGAAAACACGTCGGTTGTTAGTCCAACTACGCGGCGCAATGAGGAAAAAGTACCACAGTCGTTCTGTCAGACTCTAATTAACCTTCTTCGGGCATTAAAAAAAAGTTACGAATAATGCATTGGGGTCATTATGACCCAGAAAATCAAACTTTTATAGAATGATGATTTTTTCACCAATTCAAATGACCAAAGTCTTATTTGACAGATAATTACGTCAAGAATGTGTTGATATGTTGAAATAGTGGTTCCGGGATCATTGGCCACCGGGAATCTGCTACACAGGGCACCATGTCGGACATGTGCGATAGCACTACATTTTGCCAGTAGTTGTGGAATATCTCGCATTCTGGACCACCTAGAAGGATACTGTCTTCGGCAAAGTTGCTCAGAAGACTAAGAGCTTTCACAAAGGAAACAATTTAGTTCGAGAATCACTGACTGCGTGGCGCTAGTGTTCCTATAAGCTTCCAGTTCAGTCTGAATGTCGTATATCTCGCGTTCTGGACCACCTAGAAGGATATTGTCTTTGGCAAAGTTGCTCAGAAGACTAAGAGCTTGCACATAGGAAACAATTTAGTTCGAGAATCACTCACTGCGTGGCGCTAGTGTTCCTGTAAGCTTCCAGTTCAGTCTGAACGTCGTATATCTCGCGTTCTAGACCACCTAGAAAGATACTGTCTTCGGCAAAGTTCCTCAGAAGACTAAGAGCTTTCACATAGGAAATAATTTAGTTCGAGAATCACTCACTGCGTGGCGCTAGTGTTCCTATAAGCTTCCAGTTCAGTCTGAACGTCGTATATCTCGCGTTCTGGACCACCTAGAAGGATACTGTCTTCGGCAAAGTTGCTCAGAAGACTAAGAGCTTTCACATAGGAAACAATTTAGTTCGAGAATCACTCACTGCGTGGCGCTAGTGTTCCTATAAGCTTCCAGTTCAGTCTGAACGTCGTATATCTCGCGTTCTAGACCACCTAGAAAGATACTGTCTTTGGCAAAGTTGCTCAGAAGACTAAGAGCTTTCACATAGGAAATAATTTAGTTCGAGAATCACTCACTGCGGGGCGCTAGTGTTCCTATAAGCTTCCAGTTCAGTCTGAACGTCGTATATCTCGCGTTCTGGACCACCTAGAAGGATATTGTCTTTGGCAAAGTTGCTCAGAAGACTAAGAGCTTGCACATAGGAAACAATTTAGTTCGAGAATCACTCACTGCGTGGCGCTAGTGTTCCTGTAAGCTTCCAGTTCAGTCTGAACGTCGTATATCTCGCGTTCTAGACCACCTAGAAAGATACTGTCTTCGGCAAAGTTCCTCAGAAGACTAAGAGCTTTCACATAGGAAATAATTTAGTTCGAGAATCACTCACTGCGTGGCGCTAGTGTTCCTATAAGCTTCCAGTTCAGTCTGAACGTCGTATATCTCGCGTTCTGGACCACCTAGAAGGATACTGTCTTCGGCAAAGTTGCTCAGAAGACTAAGAGCTTTCACATAGGAAACAATTTAGTTCGAGAATCACTCACTGCGTGGCGCTAGTGTTCCTATAAGCTTCCAGTTCAGTCTGAACGTCGTATATCTCGCGTTCTAGACCACCTAGAAAGATACTGTCTTTGGCAAAGTTGCTCAGAAGACTAAGAGCTTTCACATAGGAAATAATATAGTTTGAGAATCACTCACTGCGTGGCGCTAGTGTTCCTATAAGCTTCCAGTTCAGTCTGAATGTCGTATATCTCGCGTTATAGACCACCTAGAAGGATACTGTCTTCGGCAAAGTTGCTCAGAAGACTAAGAGCATTCACATAGGAAATAATTTAGTTCGAGAATCACTCACTGCGTGGCGCTAGTGTTCCTATAAGCTTCCAGTTCAGTCTGAACGTCGTATATCTCGCGTTCTAGACCACCTAGAAATATACTGTCTTCGGCAAAGTTGCTCAGAAGACTAAGAGCATTCACATAGGAAACAATTTAGTTCGAAAATCACTCACTGCATGGCGCTAGTGTTCCTATGAGCTTCCATTTCAGTCAAATAATTAAGTCCAAGAATCACTCACTGCGTGGCGCTAGTGTTCTTAGCAGCTTCCAGTTCAGTCTGAACGTCTTATATCTCACATTTTGAACATCTTAGAAGGATACTGCCTTGCGAAAAGTTACTCGGCAGACTGAGAGCTTTCAAATAGAATACAATTTAGTTCGAGAATCACTCACTGCGTAGCGCTAGTGCTCTTGGTTGCTTCCAGTTTAGTCTGAACGTCGTTTATCTTGCGATCTGGACCACTTAGAAAAGTAACTTGGGAAAAGTTACTCAGAAGATTGAGAGCTTTCACATAGAATACAATTTAGTTCGAGAATCACTCGCTATGTGGCGCTAGTGCTCTTGGGAGATTACAGTTTAGTCTGAACGTCGTATATCTCGCGATCTGAACCACTTAGAAGGATACTGTCTTGGGAAAAAATGATCGAAAGACCAAGAGCTTCCGCATAGAAAACAATTTAGTTCAAGACGGAATCTACTTCAGGAATCCCTTGTGAAATTTCAGTAGCAATTCCTTTGGAAAGTCATTCGGTAATTTCTTGAAGGTGCCTTCAGCTATTTCAACATTCAAACGTATTTGGAAATTGCTTCTTAAAATATTCTGAATTTTAAATTTTTGATGGTCTTCTTAAAAATACCTTGATTTTTGGAAATCCTTAAGGTAATTCCGATGAGCTTTTCTCCGGCCATGCCATTGTGTTTTTTCATTTTGTGAGGAGTATCTAATTGAATTTCCAAAGTAATAACGAACGAAATTCTGTAAGGAGTTTCCAATGCTGAAAGAATACTGAAGAAATTTTTAAAAATTCAATTTTGCAAAGAGCTGTCGAAAGAATAACAAAAGTAATTGTCAGCTAAATTTCCAAAGGGATTGCAGATAAAACTTCCAAAGAAAGCCGGTATGAACCTGCCTACGGCAGAAAATTCCCGAATAAAGAGATAAAAGAAAACTTCCAAAGAAATTGATAAAGGAAATCCCGTAAGAGTTGCCTGATAAATTTGCACACCTTCTTCAGCCAAAGATCACAGACTGTATATAACTTACACTAGACAACGGATTACATGTAAGACTGTAAGATATCCAATGGCTCAATGAAGAATTTTCCGTTTGGCGAAAATTTTCTCCCGACCGGGATGGGAATCGAACCAACAATTTGTGGCTTACAATACGCCTAAAAGGCTGGCGTTACTAATAGTACAATCACGAACCCCACAGTTATGCTGTAGGTATTTTCAAATATAATAACTTCAATCAATTTCCATTATTACTGCTGAGAAATTTCCAAAAGATTTATCGAACAAAATTTCAAAGAATTGCCGAAATAGAAAACCCAAAAAAAATTATATGAAGTTTTGGATCAAATCCACTAAATATTGCTAAAGGATTTTCAAAGAATTTGCTGAAGAAATTCCGCCAAAAGGAAATTCGAAATATTTTCGCAGTGTTACTTTTACGGAATTCGCCAAAACGGTTTGCAAAAGAAATACCGAATCAGTAAGAATTGGCACATATGTTTCCAAAAGAATGTTACAAATATTCCAAAAGTAATAAGCATAGGGTTTTCCAATTGAATTGTAAAAAAAAAACAAAAAGAACTTTCAGACGGGATTCCCAAAGAAATTTCCGTAGAAGAATTTTTTTGAAAAAGTCCTCAAAGCCATTGCCGAAGCATATGTTACATAAGTTCCTAAAAAATCTTGAAAACTTTCACCAAAGAATTTTTTTATCTATTCGTATATTTGGAAGGCTCAAGCGCCACGTGGGCATAACTGAGCCGAAATCTTTTGTTATTACATTGATTTTACATTTTTCAATTCATTACTGCCTTAAAACTATGTTAGTTTGGGAAGCCAAAGTACTCGCGGCTGTTTCGAGGTTAAGGATTGAAAATAAAATAACATAATATAAAATTGGGAAGGATGGATTTATGGGTTTAAAACAAAATTTTTTGCTTACTTATTCTAAAAACATTGATGGGACAAATTGTCCATATCTGTAACGGAACCAAAAAGAAAGGACTTTATCGGAAGACAACGACAAGAAGAGGACAAACGGAAGGCGGGCGACGACAGACAGGGGCGAACAACAAAACCAAAAGGCGGACAACGAAAACAAGGTACATAATACATCAAACTCTGACAACAACACGTTACAAAAGCTGGTAAATCAGGTTCATGTATTCCAAATCAAGTTCTGCCAACACTTCTCTAACGGGTTTCTGTTGTTTTCCTCGGACCCGGAGAATTTCATGCAGCTCAAATCTGACCTCAGGAATTGCTGCACAGATATCCAAAGTCGCAACTGAAAAAAAAATCCCAATAAACTGCATGACCCGAGATTAAACTGACAGCTCCAAAGAACACAAGTACCACGTTGTAAGAAAATTTTGAAATAAACTTTCAATGTAAAAGCTTCTTTTCTTCTGGGAAGGTTTTACAAACATAGTAACACGGATACACAACGATTATATCAAGCTTTCAGCTACTAAGAACAATACACCCCAAAAATTTTTAACTAAAATTTGCCGAGTTAAAAGTTTTTTTTTTTTTTTTTTTTTAAAAGACAATTTACACCGTCTTCAGCCAGAGGCTGCACAGACTGAACACATTACATACATTAGACAACGGACAACACACAGAACACCCAGTGGCCCAGTGATGAATTTTTCGTTAGATGAAAAGTTTTCACCGACTGGAGCGGGAATCGAACCCACACTCCGAGGCTTACGATACGCCTAGATTACTGACGCCCCTAACCGCACGGCCACGAAGCAAAATATTTGTGAAAATTCAGCAAGGTTTGCTGATTTGTTCAGTCAAATCTACTGATCACCATCAACGCTTTGCTGTAACTCAGCAAATTTTGCCGAAAGTTCAGCGAAAAAGCTTAATCTTTCAGCTCATCAAAATTTGTCATGAAAACTCTTAGTCTTCTGAGTAACTTGGTCCAAGACAGTATCCTTCTAAGTGGTAGAGAGCGCGAGATATACGACGTTCAGACTGAACTGGAAGCCCCTAAGAACACTAGCACCACGCAGTGAGTAATTTTTGAACTATTTTTTTCCTATGTAAAAGCTCTTAGTCTTCTGAGCAACTTTGCCGAAGACAGTATCTTTCTAAGTGGTCCAGATCACGAGATATACGGCATGTAGACTGAATTGGAAACTCCTAAGTACAATAGCGCCACGCAGTGAGTGATTCTCGAACTAAATTGTTTACTATGTGAAAGCTCTTAGTCTTCTGATCAATTTTGCCGAAGACAGTATCCTTCTAGGTGGTCCAGAACACGAGATATACGACGTTCAGACTGAACTGGAAGCACCTAAGAACACTAGCGCGCCGCAGTGAGTGATTCTCGAACTAAATTGTTTTCTATGTAAAAGCTTTTAGTCCTCTGAGTTACTTCGCCGAAGACAGTATCCTTCTAAGTGGTCCAGATCACGAGATATACGACGTTCAGACTGAACTGGCAGCTTATAGGAACACTAGCGCCACGCAGTGAGTGATTCTCGAACTAAATTGTTATCTATGTGAAAGCTCTTAGTCTTCTGAGTAACTTTGCCGAAGACAGTATCTTTCTAGATGGTCCAGAACGCGAGATATACGACGTTCAGACTGAACAGGAAGCACATAGGAACAATAGCACCATGCAGTGAGTGATTCTCGAACTAAATTGTGTTCTATGCGAAAGATTGTATTGTTCTGAGCAACTTTGCCGAAGAAAGTATCCTTCTAAGTGGTTCTGAACACGAGATATACGACGTTCAGATTGAACTGAAAGCTCCTAAGAACACTAGCGCCACGCAGTGAGTGATTCTCGAACTAAATTGTTTTCTTTGCGAAAGCTTTTAATGTTCTGAGCAACTTTGTCGAAGACAGTATCCTTCTAGGTGGTACAGAACGTGAGATATACGACGTTCAGACTAAACTGGAAGCTCATAGGAATACTAGCACCATGCAGTGAGTGATTCTCGAACTAAATTGTTTTCTATGCGAAAGATTTTATTGTTCTGAGCAACTTTGCTGAATGGCATAATCCTTCTAAGTGGTTCAGAACACGAGATATACGACGTTCAGATTGAACTGAAAGTTCCTAAGAACACTAGCGCCACGCAGTGAGTGATTCTCGAACTAAATTGTTTTCCATGCGAAAGATTTTAGTCTTCTGAGTGACTTTGCCGAAGACAGTATCCTTCTAAGTGGTCCAGAACACGAGATATACGACGTTCAGACTGAACTGGAAACACCTAAGAATACTAGCGCCACGCAGTGAGTGATTCTCGAACTAAATTGTTATCTATGTGAATGCCCTTAGTCTTCTGAGCAACTTTGCCGATGCGAGATATACGACATTCAGACTGAACTGGAAGCTCATAGGAACACTAGCGCCTTGCAGTGAGTGATTTTCGAACTAAATTTTTATCTATGTGAAAGCTCTTAGTCTTCTGAGGAACTTTGCCGAAGACAGTATCCTTCTATGTGGTCCAGAACGCGAGATATACGACGTTCAGACTGAACTGGAAGCTTATAGGAACACTAGCGCCACGCAGTGAGTGATTTTCGAACTAAATTGTTATCTATGTGAAAGCTCTTAGTCTTCTGAGCAACTTTGCCGAAGACAGTATCCTTCTAGGTGGTCCAGAACGCGAGACATACGACGTTCAGACTGAACTGGAAGCTTATAGGACCACTAGCGCCACGCAGTGAGTGATTCTCGAACTAAATTATTTCCTATGTGAATGCTCTTAGTCTTCTAAGCAACTTTGCCGAAGACAGTATCCTCCTAGATGGTCTAGAACGCGAGATATACGACATTCAGACTGAACTGGAAGCTTATAGGAACACTAGCGCCACGCAGTGAGTGATTCTCGAACTAAATTGTTTCCTATGTGAAAACTCTTAGTCTTCTGAGCAACTTTGCCGAAGACAGCACCCTTCTAGGTGGTCCAGAACGCGAGATATACGACGTTCAGACTGAACTGGATGCTTATAGGAACACTAGCGCCACGCAGTGAGTGATTCTCGAACTATATTATTTCCTATGTGAATGCTCTTAGTCTTCTGAGCAACTTTGCCGAAGACAGTATCCTTCTAGATGGTCTAGAACGCGAGATATACGACATTCAGACTGAACTGGAAGCTTATAGGAACACTAGCGCCACGCAGTGAGTGATCCTCGAACTAAATTGTTCCCTATGTGAAAGCTCTTAGTCTTCTGAGCAACTTTGCCGAAGACAGCATCCTTCTAGGTGGTCCAGAACGCGAGATATACGACGTTCAGACTGAACTGGATGCTTATAGGAACACTAGCGCCACGCAGTGAGTGATTCTCGAACTAAATTATTTCCTATGTGAAAGCTCTTAGTCTTCTGAGCAACTTTGCCGAAGACAGTATCCTTCTAGGTGGTCTAGAACGCGAGATATACGACATTCAGACGGAACTGGAAGCTTATAGGAACACTAGCGCCACGCAGTGAGTGATTCTCGAACTAAATTGTTTCCTATGTGAAAGCTCTTAGTCTTCTGAGCAACTTTGCCGAAGACAGTATCCTTCTAAGTGGTCCAGAACGCGAGATATACGACGTTCAGACTGAACTGGATGCTTATAGGAACACTAGCGCCATGCAGTGAGTGATTCTCGAACTATATTATTTCCTATGTGAATGCTCTTAGTCTTCTGAGCAACTTTGCCGAAGACAGTATCCTTCTAGATGGTCTAGAACGCGAGATATACGACATTCAGACTGAACTGGAAGCTTATAGGAACACTAGCGCCACGCAGTGAGTGATCCTCGAACTAAATTGTTCCCTATGTGAAAGCTCTTAGTCTTCTGAGCAACTTTGCCGAAGACAGCATCCTTCTAGGTGGTCCAGAACGCGAGATATACGACGTTCAGACTGAACTGGATGCTTATAGGAACACTAGCGCCACGCAGTGAGTGATTCTCGAACTAAATTATTTCCTATGTGAAAGCTCTTAGTCTTCTGAGCAACTTTGCCGAAGACAGTATCCTTCTAGGTGGTCCAGAATGCGAGATATTCCACAACTACTGGCAAAATGTAGTGCTATCGCACATGTCCGACATGGTGCCCTGTGTAGCAGATTCCCGGTGGCCAATGATCCCGGAACCACTATTTCAACATATCAACACATTCTTGACGTAATTATCTATCAAATAAGACTTTGGTCATTTGAATTGGTGAAAAAATCATCATTCTATAAGAGTTTGATTTTCTGGGTCATAATGACCCCAATGCATTATTCGTAACTTTTTTTGTGGCGCCATTTTGGTTTCACCTTAAGAAAATTTTTTTTTTCAAAAGACTCGTTTCTGCAAAATATTAAAAGTCAAGAAGTTTCATTACGATAAGTTAACTAACAAAAGAGATATTAATGGTTGAAATCGCGTTTTGGGTCATAATGACCCTAATGCACGACGAAGGTTAAAGATCGAGGCGTTGTTAAACTCGAAATGGGTGCCAACACATGGCATGGTCTTCGGTGGTGCGCAATCATGGAAGCGCACGCCGCCTATGTAGCAAAAACTCCGACCCAGCAGCAATCCGGACCACACTTAACGGATAGTTTTGCCTTAACCAATCCGGGGAAAAGAAGACGACGGTTGGGAGCCCCGGTGCCGCTGGTGGTGATACAAAAATATACTTTGGTCTCCGTCGTCGATGATGAAGTGGGTAGTGAAAGAGCTGCATCGGCTGCTATGCTATGGACATGGACAGTTTGCGCCGCGCCGGTTTGCAACTTCAATTTCACTGACTTTCAACGCGCAGGCAGGCAGCCATTGCGGGCGGGCGGGCGGTGGCACTTTCCAGAAGTATTGCTTCGGGCCGGTTTAGCAGCCGGATTGTGCGAGTGTGCGGCGGTCGGTGATATACATGATGTAAAAAAAGCAAACAAGCCAGATGTATGATGGGGTGCTAGGGGCTATAATCCAGCCGGGTCGAGTCCCGGGGGGTGACGGTGAAGGCTGGAAGTTCGACTCGGCTGAAATCGAAAGTGAATTCAATGAAATTTCGTCCAAAAAATCAGCGTTATGTGCATGTGGGGAACACGGTATCTACGCGGTGCTTTCAAGCGAACAAACAAACAGCTGATAAGAGCCCAGATTGTAGGTTGTAGTGATTCAGACAGCACCTTTCATGAACAGAATTATCACCACTGTCCAGGTGTGGAATGCGCTGTGCTACGAGGGGCATTGCGAAATATTTTGTTTGCCATCCAAACTTGGGTAATTATTGGTAAGAGCGAATTCAACGAAAAGTGAATGACGAAAATCGCGTGGATAACAGGATACCAACTAATATGATGATGTTTGAATGTGAAGAATGACGTAGCAGTGACGATGTATACTCATGACTAAGGTGCTTCGCCTGCAAATTGGAATGGTAAACTTTGAGCTCACTTGTTGTATTTGTTCAATGGTCAATTCAGATAGTTCATCGAGGAGTCAGAAGTATAGAGTATCTTCACAGCAAGCTTAACGCATTTGCTACAAACGCTGTTGCAAAGATTTAGGTTCTATTTAGTTCTGAAAATCAAGATTCATGTCTATGATATTATAAGATTTATTTTTCGGGAATCATCCTTTTTCATATGATAGAGATACTGGACTTGGATTGAAATTTTTTAGTTCAAAATTCGTTCGATCCAAGTAAAGTTAAAATTATATTCAATTGCTGTATAATTATTTCAATTGTCTAAATTTTCCATTCTTTGTTCTGAGACTTGTAAGTACAGGTTGATATTTGTTGTTCTCTGTTCTTAGATATTGACCATCGTTCGTTTGTTTTTAAGTTTTCAACTCAATAATTGATGATCTTGAGTTCACTTTTTACAGATTATACTATTCAAATCATCACTGGAAACCATTGGACAGTGTCAGATTTCTCTCTGGTAAAATTTTAAAACTCTAATTTTAAGTTTTCAGTTGTGCGTCTCTTTTTATTGTGACGTTCCGATTTTGAGCTTTCAATCATGGATGGAAGCTTGTGAACATTGCCCAAAACAAACCTAACGCGAAGTGCAAAAACTTTCGCATTTCTTTATTCGCGAACAAGTGAAACAAGCATGCACTCGCCTGTTATTCGCGAAGCAGTTTTGTTTTTTTTTTTGTAATTCAATTCAAAAGGTACTCGTCTGGCAGTTCTGCTTTTCAGAAATAGTGAAGCGCAACCACTTGGGTGCGCTGACGTCACGTTTTCGATTCCCGCATCTTATACCAATGATTAGGAAACTCAAATGCATCGTCAATGGGGGAACCCAATTGATGTTGGTGCAAACAATCCTATTGGGTGGGAATAGGGATGTCATATACGTGAGCGCAACACATTGATAGATGATGGAAAATCATTTAATTTGCTTCAAAACCACGATACAATACATTTCCGCTAGTTGTTCGCGAATGAAAGCTCGTGAGCGTTATTGTTTTGCTTTGTACTCACGAATAAGGCGGATGCGAATGAACTCATACAGCTCACTTTCAGAACAATGGTGTTTGGTTGTCCTCCACTTGCGTTACTCAGCCAATTGAACTCAGTCCCGACTCATTCTTCATTTAATCTTGACTTAAAATCGTCTCACTCGCTACTCATCATTGGGTCAATTTTGACTTACTTGACGGATGCCGTTTCAATTTCAGACAATTGAATCCCTGATTTTATATAAGCTTTCAGTTCAGATTGCCTGATATATCTAACTGACACATAATATTGACTTAGATTAGAGTTTACAAAAATTTACATGCTTGGCATTCAAGTGTTTCAATCAGTACAGACCAATTTCACGATGATTATTGCCTAACGACACTCACTGTGACTTTCACTTCTTCCAATGACAACCGCCGTCCATAAAAACAGTATCGAAACACACTACAGCAACTCAAACTAACCACAGCAGTAGCAAAAACATTCAACAGTAGGGATAATCTCTTTTTTCTTGAAACACACGATGAGACACGAAACTCTGACGAGCGCTGCTATTGGTGAACAAGTTGGCGCTGTCATCGTCACAAAATGAAACGAACATTCACAGTGAGCAATGAGTGTCATAATTCCCACGTCGGAGTGACGATAACTTGTATTGGGTTGTTATTGAGTGCAAAGTATGAACGTAGTGGGAGTTCTTATCGTTTCAATGCATTATAATGCATTTACATTGTTTAGGGCTGTAAACAATGCTTTTACTAGCACATTGATCGATTTTGTCATTGTTTATATCGCTTTAGCGATGGAATATCAACTCTCTCAGTTGATTACAATTGTTTGCCTTCGCTAACATTTCAAGGAATCAATGTATCCGTCATTTGGAACATATGTGTCATGCAAACATACTCAAAATCTACCAATAATCTTGTTTATCTTATTCATCTTTGAAACTGAGAGTCTACCAAAAAGATATCTAAGAACCCTTCAATTCTCCGAGGCTGTGGGCAAAGATCCACCTACTAAAAGGAACATGTCAATATCGAAGGATCGTGGCAAAAGTTTGCCATTACTCAAGGCATATCTTCCCGCAAGCATCCTCTCTTAAATCTCTTTCAGTTAGAATTCTTTTAAAATTTATGCGAGGGATCATTACAAATTTCCTCAATTTCTGTATAATTTGATGTCAAGGAAATTTTATGAAGAATCTCATCAAAAAGGCGCCAATAATCTGCAAAGGACCCGGAACAGAAAACAAGACTAAGGACTGGTTTTGTCGCAGGGTCATTAAAATTTAGAATTGTAATGCAGCGGCTACATTCCCCAAAATCAATGCTTGATTATAAACCAAAATCGTTAATTAGGTTTAGAAAATTAAAGCTTTTAGGGACATTTTTAGTGTACGTGGTTTAAAATTACCTGAAAAATATTAGGATAACAGTTCTAAATGGACTGTTAGCGATAGTTTTCCTAATGTCGATTCCTCCTAACATCCTCTGAGAGTTGATGGAAAATTTGCCTAGTCTAGTCTACACATACACAGCTATCTCTTGGAATAATTCTGGAAAATGATAAAATAGACTACTTGGCTTCGCTTCGAAAACATTCCAGGACTTTCAGCCACTCCAAAATGAAATTCTTCCAAGTACACGAAGGAAGTTCTTGGATGCTTTCTGCGGGAAGAATGTAATAATAATAATCTTTAGAATCGTCTGAGTGAATTTTCTAAATGGTTCTAAGTAAAATCTATCGAATAATTCTTGAACATTATCCTGAAGGATCTCGATGGCATTCAGGGAAGAATTCGCAGAGGATTTGTTGGAAACTTTTAGTAGTTTCTGTTGAAATATGTAGCAGAATCCAACAAATTTAAGGACTTACTTTAAATGTCGAAAATCTGTGCATCCCTACGATGGTTTCATCAAGGATTTTTTTTGTTAGTAGAGTAGAATACATTATCGATCTAGGATCGATTTGAAGCACATAAATTTGAAGCACAGATATTGTGGATTTAGCACCAAATTGGTGTCGGAAGTAACTTCATTGACTTCCGCTGGCTTTCCTATGCGTTAAACATAACGTCGGAAGTAGTGCGCTGAATAGAGCATCAGATTTACTATACAGCACACTACTTCCGACGTTATATTTAATGCATAGGAAAGGCAGCGGAAGTCAAAGAAGTTACTTCCGACACCAATTTAGTGCTAAATCCACAATAAACAGACGTCACCGTCTACTCGCTCTCTATCGATTACATTTTTAACAGGTAATTCACATATTTTTTTAGTTAGTCCATTGAAATCTCGCAGCGCTCACCTCGTTTTTGCTCCTGTTTGACGTTTGCTCGCTACCGACATCTAGTGGTGGCTCGGCCAAACACAGCGTAATTAGCATTGAGCGGTTTAGTTTTCATGTAGTTTGTTTTAAATGTTACGTCTGTTTCTCTACGCTTGAAGTATGCAAATCAAAGTTAGTCAAACCATACAAGAAAAGTGAAGTATTAAGAAGATTAAGAAAGAATAGCTGACGATATTTTACCAAAAGCATTGAACAAGTAAAGTGTCACATTCATCGTTTTGACTCATTCGGCATAATGAAACCATTACAATTTCGCCACCAATAGTACAAATCCCTCAACAAAAAAAAAACAAAACTAGCTCAACCAACCTTTCACAGCAACTATTGATAACACCGCTGATGACCCGGTGTACCGAGCGTGTGGAAGAAAACATAGACGCACAGGAACCAAACCAACAACAGCGAACTAAAATTAAGTCGCATTCAGTTGGTTGATCGGTTGGTCGGTCGTTCGGTCAATCATCTACATACCTAATTCAATTATTCCGGAAAAAAGAGAAACGCTAGAACCGGCTTCTTAGAAGAACATGTGACGGTCGCCGGGGCCGAGCCGGGGGCCAAACTTTCCCATAAGCCCAAGCCGACCGCGCGCAATCAAGGCAAATCAAATTCAAAACAAGTCGCACAGTGTCGCGCGGTGCGAATGTCACGATTTGGGGCTACCGACACGCTTGAAATGGTTCACACAAACGATTTATGGGCTTAATGAACATCTCGTCTAGTAAGACATACCTAGGTCCTTGGCGTGGATGTGTGGCGTCGCCTTCATTCCTTCGATACCAAACTTTTGTGTGAAATAACTTTCACGTGCAGTTCTATACCTGCCTATGAGATCGCTGAACCACCTCGGTTCTCTACCTAATTCAATTGAGGAGCAGATGTTCCCTGCCCGTTGTGGTTGACAAATATTGATTCGCATAAGGCAGGCGAACCTTGAATCTTGAATCTGCCGCCTGCCGAACGCCGGGGAGTCAAACGAGAGAAGTCAAGTGTAAACACGTGACGTCACGTCCCCGTTGTTGTGATGTGAACGTTGTCGTAGTCGTTCGGGCTTACGAGCAGCTCGATATGCGGATGATAAAGAAACAATCAGCAAATCTCGGCGCGAAAACCGTGCGGTGCTGCGGTGATCGCGTCGTGGCATGATAAAAATAAATCCAGGCGATTACCGCGGTCGCCGTTGTCGTTGGATGCGATAGAAAGGTCCTAGCAGAAGGGGGGTAGGGGTCCAATGATAAAGGGGGACATGAAGGCGATATAAATTAGGTGCGCTGCTGACGAAAGCGGTTTCATCTTTGAACCCATTGAGTAAATAGGCGAAACGCTGTTGGAACTAATGAAGGTTTGTCGTACGATGGGGTTTACGCAGTATGCTGGAAGAGGATTTGATCTAGGTGATACTCTATGTCAATCTACGCAACTCTTAGGTCAAGGTAGTGCAATGTCTACGGTACATTAACTCGTATCGGAGAATAACTGTGTTTGTTAGGTGTTTGTAATTCAATCGGTAAACGTACAGTATTTGTTTGAGGATATCTGAATTAGATTTACAGTACAGTTCGGAATTTCTTTGGCAATTTAAGCTTCCAATATTGAGATCAGAGCTACTATGGAGTGACATTATCTTTCTTAGCAACGTCACTCCCAACGTGTTTTCTTCATATCTATAACACACTATATAAAGCGGCTGAAGAGTTGTCGTGATTTTATTGTTTAGTTCAATTGTATTCAATGACACTGCACAATTGACCTGGCCGCTTCAGCAATTGTAATTGCAATGCGACTTCTCGCAGAAAACGTCCAAGAAGCTGTTCTTGACCTGTGCCTGAAAAGATTCCAGGATTTTCAGCCACTTCAAAACTGAAATTCTAGAAGGAAGTTCTACTTCTTCTTCTTCTTCTTCTTCTTGGCGTAACGTCCTCAGTGGGACAAAGCCTGCTTCTCAGCTTAGTGTTCTATGAGCACTTCCACAGTTATTAACTGAGAGCTTCCTCTGCCAATGACCATTTTTGCATGTGTATATCGTGTGGCAGGCACGAAGATACTCTATGCCCAAGGAAGTCAAGGAAATTTCCTTTACGAAAAGATCCTGGACCGACCGGGAATCGAACCCGTCACCCTCAGCATGGTCGTCATGCTGAATACCCGTGCGTTTACCGCCTCGGCTATATGGGCCCTGAAGGCAGTTCTACACAAATACAAATAAAGATAGTTCGACTATTACGATCTATAGAGCTACTTATTTCAGCACTGCAGTCCTGGAGAATAGAAACGAAAATTTTAGTTTTGTTTTTCAACGTTTAGACTCATATTTGAGTCTTCTTCAGGTTATACTGGAATGGAATTCCCATAATTAGAGTTTTTATTGTGTAGATTTCATACGGTAAAACCGCTCAGCACCTAAAATGTGTAAACTGAGCGGTTCTATCGTGCATGTTCCGACAGTTCACTTACTTTCTAGCTGTTTGTGTTTCGTTTGGGGTGACATAGAACTATCATTGGATGTAAACAGGCATAAACGATTGTTGGTTACACATATTATTCTAAAAGTGGCTTGGCTTAGACCTACATGTTGGATATCAAGTGAAACGCAGCGATTTTTCTTATTTTGTCTTAAGGAAGCAACTGAATTGTTTGCACTACACCTGGTGAAGCTAACGGTTGGTTTAAAGATGGGGGATCATTTGTAGTTTGATGGTTTTAAAATGTTAAGTAAACTGAACATATGCGCTACCTTACAAACCTTTTGCGAAACAGTTCATCTAATCCAAGCCACTTTTAGAATAATATGTGTAACCGACCATCGCTTATGCCTGTTAATAGCTCAGACATCGACAGTTCTATGTTAAACCAAATGAAAAACGAAAAACGAATAACCAGAATGTAAGTGAACTATCGGAACATGTAATCAACACGATAGTAATTCCCATAATTGCAGTATATTCTGAAGAAGACTCTAATACAAGTCGAAACGTTGAGAAAAATCGAAAACATTCGCTTTAATTCCCCAAGACTGCAATGCCGAAATTAGTAGTTCCACAGATAACTAACAGTCGTTTATGCTAACATATGAAATGTGTGTAAACCCTTTCAATGGTCGTTTCACTGAGGAAACCTAACTGGAAACCATTTAGAAATGGCACATTCATAGCGCTTGGGTGCAAATGACAAACGCAAGCAGTCCCTGTCAGATAGCAATCACTGCAGCAATTCGTTGTAAAGATGGAAGCAGTGACCAAGGTTTTTACAGTTTTTACACACGTTTTGAGTTAAACTTTGTTCTAGGATAAACACCTGTTATCTGTGGTAGCTCTATGAATCTACACAGATTTGTGGATATATACTCATATACTTCCCTTGTGTATACTACTAATTCTCTATTATTCTACAAAAAAAAGGAAATTAAACGAATATTCAAACTTTCAAAGTCCTCCACTTGAAATGTTTCGATGCTATTTTTCCAGGATTTTCACTAGCAAAATCTCCGATGTGTTATTCTTCAGGGGCTTTCTCCTAAACATAGCCTTGGAGTGATTCGTCAATAAGAAGAATTTCTTTAGAAGCTTTAGAAAGATTCACTATAATATACCATTAAATGATTAGATACTGTTTCGAAGACATTTAGATTTTTTTTCAAAAATTATCTAAGTTTTTGTCAAATAGTTCCAGTAGAAACTGGTTCGTAAAATCGTGTAAAAACTTTTCCGGAAACCATGTTTGCATTCGCCGTGTAGTAGCCACGAAGATACTTATACATGACCGAGGAAATCAAAGTTCCAGAACTGACTGGGAATCGAATTCTTTAAATCGTCTTGCTGAATGCCGAATTTACCGCTACGGCTATATGGGCCTCTTGAACAGCTACATAACGTTATTATTTCAGTCTGTCTACTCATTTACAAAAGAAAATTCCCTATTTTTTCCATGTTTTCGTAAATCATTTTGAGTAGGGTACAAATTTGCTTCATTATACGAGTTAATTCCCGTCATATCAGACGGTAAATAGCCAATAATTACACCTATGAAACTTACTTTTGACTCATTAGATGAAAGCAACAAAAATGTTAGCTGACAATAACCAGTATCTATAGCACTGGAAATTGCCTAATTATACTAAATTTCACGTTTCAATTTCAGTTGAGAATTTTACTCGTTTTGCATACGACGAAGGGAACTGCACCAAAGCAGTAGCTAGCCGAATTGATCTTTATCACTGCTCAATTTTCACTTCGCAAATTCAAACCTTCACCAGACCTTCGATTCACACGTTTCCACAAATGCTTTGTAGCACTTTGAAGTTGGATTTCACTGCTGCAGAAGCTGTTCAAAAAATCAAAGAAGTTGATTTGTCCCGTCTATCAAATGTAAACAAACAAGTTTTCTTCGTCGTAGGAAAGATGCAAGCAAATGAGTGCGTGGGGATTTTCTGCATACGAAACATCGTATTTCACAACCACAGAGAAAGATTTCTTCGCTGCACTGTGATGCCGTATTATGATCTTGGTTGGCAAAAATATTATCTGAATTTTTTTGGACGTTACTCTAAAGCTACATCTTAAGCTTACAGTACATTCAACTTAAGAGTACTTTGAACACGTGATTTGATTTGCATTGCGAAGAATTTGACCGACTTTTCGAATACACAACTACGGCAAAACCATAACTTTTGATCATCCTGTGGCACGTAGAATGTGTGCCGGGAATTGGATTCGTGTTGTGCCCAAAATAGATGTGGACTAGACGAAAACAGAATTCGAGGGACTCTTGTTCAATCTCATTGTTTTAAGGAAATGGTAGTTGTTTCACTATATTTTTTACATTATATAAAAGCTTAATTATGAACAAGTAATAGATACTAAAATGAGCATCAGAAAATCGATTATTGTTGGTCGACACTTAGTATGACGAGAATTACACAAAAAACCAAAAAATACTAATAAATTGTAGATCATATACAAATGATTGAATTTCTGACGGCATTACTAGACGGAATACAGTCGGAATTTCGAGGAAAAAGTGCAGTTTTCAAAACAGTTTATGAAAGAATTTCATGATAAATGATTATGCGATTTTCGGTAAAATTGAAGACAACGTATTTGCCTTTTTCATACGCCAAAGTGTACTGAAAGGCTATATTTTCACTCCAAAAACGAATTTTCGATAGTAGGTTCGGAGGGTCAAGTCTCATATACCAAATAACTCAGTTCAACGGAATGAGCAAATGTCTGTATGTGTGCGTGTGTATGTGTGTCTGTGTACAAAAGAGGTACTCACGTTTAAGGCACTCCTCATCGGTCGATTTTAGGATTTTAGCACGAATCGAACCAGAATTTTACCGCATTGTTTGCTATTAAAAATGGTCCGGATCGGTCAAGGCGTTCCGGAGTTATGGCCATTTCAGTGATCCGGATCAGGTCCGGTAAAACTGGCCGTATATAAAACTGAACCAAGCCCCATCATGCGACACATCAAACTGCGCCGATTTTTGTAACCTTTGGCATGGTTGACGAATTTTGTGCGAATAGCAACACTGGAGACCAGAAATTCCAAGATGTCGGCCCAAAACTCAAGATGGCGACCTTATATTCAAGATGGCGGCTCAAAATACAAGATGCCGGCAATTTAATAGAGTTTTAAGATCTAAAATCATGCAATATGGGTATATTAGGTATGGGGAAGATGCCCAAAGTTCACCAGATAACCAAAATGGCGGCCTAAAATCCAAGATGGCAGTCTTAAATCCAAGATGGCGACTCCAAATCCATGATGGCAGCTGTTAAATGGAATTTTAGGTCCTAAAATCATGCAATATGAGTATATTTGGTAAAGGGAGATACCCGGAGTCCACCAAATAACCAAGATGGCGGACTAAAATCCAAGATGGCGGCGTAAAATTGAGGATGGCGGCTGTTTAATAGAATTTTAGGCTTAAAACCATGAAATACAGTATGCGGCAGGAAAAAATGCGAAAGTGTTTTTCAACTTCAAACTTCATTTTCGTCCATTTGACATTAACCAATCTATGTTTCAACGTTCCATGATCTATAATAGGCTAGTTTTCTGAAAAGTTAATTAAAAAATTTCCCATTTTGGTCACTAACCTTTACAGGGCGGCGCCTGAAGATGAACACAACCAGAATTTTCAAACCGCAAAAAATCGCACAGGTCGCCAAATTTCGCATCTGATAAAACAAAATTTTTGATTTTCTCTACAATATCATCAAATATATGTACTTATTTCATCTGGTATGTGAAACTACATGGATCTGGATCAGTGTGATCTGGTTGTTCATCGAATTTGAGCTAATTTTGTTACTGTTATAGTCATTTTGTTTAATAACCATTGAACGCACAGTTTATTGATATCCGCTTATTAGGCCTACATTATCACATGTTAAACATCAAATATGTTCATTTTTATTTTTCAGTGCTAGAATATTGACATTGACTGATACACTGTTATGAAAAAATACACATATATATCCTATATTTAGCGTGTAATAGTGCCTTGAACTTTTCGCATTTTTTCCTGCCGCACCCTGTATGTGTATATTTGGCATGGAGAAGATGTCCGGAGTCCAAAGATCGCGGTCTAAAACCCAAGATGACAGTCTTAAATCCAAGATGGCGACTCCAAATTCAAGATGGCGGCTATTTAATGGAATTGTAGGGTCTAAAACCATGCAATATAGGTGTATTTGGTATGAGGAAGATGTCTGGAGTCTAAAAATGACGACCAGATTATCCAAGGTGGCGGCTGTTTAATGGAGTTTCAGTCTTTAAAATCTTGCAATATGCCAGCCTAGGGCTGCAAGACAATAATAATAACTTCTAAGGGATTAGACAGAAAAACCTCCAAAAGTTCTATTCGGAATGACAGTTAGAATTCATCCAGGAGCTGCTGCAAATGTTCTCATGTCCACCAGATTTTTGATTTTAAACTTCAATTGCACCAGAATTCTTTTGCAATCGTAAAGAATCGCTTTGTATGATTCGACTAAAAACCTCCTCTGACAAGAATTTCTTCATTCTTTTGAAAAAAAAATATCTGCAGAGTGTAGATTAACCAGAAATTTATCCAGTTATTCCAGAGAACATTTTCATGAATTTCTTCAGACATTTCGCTAAAAATACAGACAACATAGACATGTAGCATAACAGCATTGATTGTTTTTAGGGGATGTGAAGGGTTGTGAAGTTCTTATGCATATCGATACAATGCATCAATTAAGAGCCCGAAAATCGAACACCTGATTGATTGTCACTACCGCCACCGATCCTATCCGCGACATCGAAAAGTGAAATACCTTGTTCGACTTTGGTTGTCATACGACTCAACGACACATGCGAGCAAGCGGCGATACTGATTACAGCCTTTGCCACTTTCGTAACCCATCATCGAAAAGCTGACGTCAACCCTCATGCGGCACATCGATATTGACACCAATCATATATTGAAAAATTATCAATTGCTCCAACAACAGTAGGGAGGGGTTCAAAGTCCTTCGCCTTCATCAAGCGAACGGTAATTACTGTATCATTCCAGCGCGAGCGCCCAAGCAGTCTCACTTCCAGCAAACAATAAAAAAAAATCCCAATCTAGGACCACATCAGCTCCGTGCCAGACATGTATTAATCAAATCTCTATTTACCATTTCCCCTCCCGAACCTCCCAAACAAAACAGCATCTGTTTGCCGAATGCCTTGGCCAGCGGTGCCGCCGATGACAGCGACTACCACTACGCCGACGAGTACGACGATGAGTATGACGACATCTACGAGGACGACTCAGCCCGGGAGGACCAGAGTTCACTTGACAGTGACAAATTGTTGCCGCCGGTCAGTAGTAGCACCACCACCCGGAGTTACACGGACAGTACAACGACGGCTGTGGCGACCAGCCGTAGTACGGCAGCTCCACCGCTGTGGAGCGATGAAGATGACGGTGAGTACCAATTGTGCGGTTGTCCACTGGTCCACGTGGTTATTAATGATTCTTCCGGGGGTAAATATAATTGGATTTCTTTGTCCTTCTCGGTGTTCCTTGCGCGCCACAGTCCGGGAGGAGTACCCGTGTCCACGGGATTGCACCTGCGAGGACGGAACCAAGTTTCTGAACTGCTCCGGGAGATCCCTGCTGGAAGTTCCGACGGATCTACCGCGGGATGTGATCCGGTTGGACCTAAGTGGGAACAACATTAAGGCGGTTCCGGTGGAAGCGTTCCAGAACTGTACGGAGGTGCGGGAGATTCTGCTGGATCGGAACGTGATCGAACAGCTGGACAAGGAGGTGTTCATGAAGTTGGTACGGCTGGATGTGCTGGGGTTGGGTGGGAATCAGTTGAGTCATTTGGCGGTGGATACGTTTGGGGAGGCACACGGGCTGAGGAGGTTGGTGCTGAACGAGAATCCGCTGGTGGTGCCGGATGAGGGGCCGTTTTTGGAACAGGAGGAACTGGAAGAGCTGGAGATGGCTCGGTGTAACTTGACGGAACTGAACAAGGATACGTTCAGTGCGTTGGCGGCGTTGAAGTGGCTGAATTTGGCGGGGAACGAGTTCGATGAGGTGAGTGTTGAAGGGTAACTTCTATGAAATTCTTAGAATTATTTGGACAGAACTTCCCGGAAATCTTAGAAACAGAACACTCAAAATCTTCATGGGATGAAGCCTTTGGAAACGGCTTCCCAGGAGCCTTTGGAAAGGGCTTCCCAGAAGCCTTTGGAAAGGGCTTCCCATAAGCCTTGGGAAAGGGCTTCCCTGAAGCCTTTGGAAAGGGCTTCCCTGAAGCCTTTGGAAAGGGCTTCCCTGAAGTCTTTGAAAAGGGCTTCCCTGAAGCCTTCGGAAAGGGCTTCCCTGAAGCCTTTGGAAAGGGCTTCCCTGAAGCTTTTGGAAACCGGCTTCCCTGAAGCCTTTGGAAACGGGCTTCCCTGAAACCTTTGGAAACGGGCTTCTCTGATGCCTTTGGAAACGGGCTTCCCTGAAGCCTTTGGAAACAGGCTTCCCTGATGCCTTTGGAAACGGGCTTCCCTGAAGCCTTTGGAAATGAGCTTCTCTGAAGCCTTTGGAAACGGGCTTAACTGAAGCCTTTGGAAAGGGCTTCCCCGAAGCCTTTGGAAAGGGCTTCCCCGAAGCCTTTGGAAAGGGCTTCCCCGAAGCCTTTGGAAAGGGCTTCCCCGAAGCCTTTGGAAAGGGCTTCCCCGAAGCCTTTGGAAAGGGCTTCCCCGAAGCCTTTGGAAAGGGCTTCCCCGAAGCCTTTGGAAAGGGCTTCCCAGAAGCCTTTGGAAAGGGTTTCCCAGGAGCTTTTGGAAAGGGCTTTCCTGAAGCCTGTAGAAAAGACTTCCTGGAAGCCTTTTAAAATACCCCTCAAAAGCCTTTTGGAACGGGATTTTTTTGTGTTTTTCATTGTGGTTTCCTGAAGTATCTTGGAAGAACATTTTTGTGCATTTGGAAAGCAATTGTTTAAGTCTTTGGAAATGGCTTACCAAAAGCATTTCAAACGTAAGTGAACTCAATTTTACTCATTTCCAGGATCTCAGCACCGATGTTTTCGAACCGCTGCAGAACCTCCAGCGGTTACACGTCCCACCGCTTTCCGAGGACACCGTTCGCGACCTATGCGACGTAGTAAAATCGATCGACGTCGTAGACATCACGACCCACAACGTCAGCTGCTTCTACCTAGCATCAGAGACGTCCTACGAGGAAAGCATAATCACTCAACGTCCAATCACCCCGGAGCCAAAGAAGGAAACCACCGAAGGTAAGAAATTCCTCACCACTTTGCGAGTGTGATCCTTCCAGGAATTCTAATTTCATTTCCTTTCTCTTTGTAGCGCCCGAAGAGAGCAGGCCCAGCAAGCCGACCAAACAGGTGAAGAAAGTGGTCCTAAACGAGAATGAAATTGACTCCGATGAGGACTCAGCGGTCCAGGGAACGCCTGCTCCTCCATCCAGGCCTTCGGTGCCGTCACGGAAATCATCCAGCACTACCACCACTACCACCGCTGCTCCCACGGTCAGTGGTCCATCGTCAGCTTCGATAACCCACGCGGCGGACGACCCCAAGGAGGACGTCAAGAAGGAGAACACAACCGATCATGGCAACCAATCGCTGCTGTCCTCGATCAGTTCCGACACCATGAAGCAACTGCTGATGGGAATCATCGGGCTGGGGTTGCTCATCCTGCTGATCGGTATCATCTGCCGACAGACGGGCCTCAAGAACAAACTCTGCGGCTCCAAGCGAAGACCTGCCCCAACGGATCAGGTGCGACCGGCCGAGGAAGTACCGCTGAACAAAGTCTAGAAGAGTCCTGCTCCATTCTGCAATAGTTTTGAATAGTTTCCCGGATAAACTGCCGCTTCGTGTGTATGTGATATTACTTAAAAAGTATTAGATTACGAATGGGGCAGGTAACGACTGCTGTTCGGGTTTCCCTGAATCCGTAAGACGTCACGGAAACCTTATGCAGCAAACAGCAATGCGGTATCGCCGGCGGTGCTTCATCGGGTGGGAATTTGGTGGAGATTTGCCAAGCAAACAGTAATCCCGGCTATAGATAGAGGCACGCGGACCAACCACAACAATATTTGCACATTTGCCAGACACTCATACACATGGAAGTAATAGGAAACGCATTTTTTAGCAGTACGTGGGACAATTGAAACCATAAAGGAGAGAGCTTGCGGACGGCGATGGCGCAATTCTAGTCGAGGGTTGCGGCAGAGACAGAGGAACCGTTGTGATTCGAATTTTGGGCACTAAGTTTTAAGGAAATTTCTGATCTTGATTGACTAATATGGTTAAAGTTTAATGAACTTCTGTTGTACAGATTTTCACAAGAATTCAACCGATGTTTGGTGAATCTTTAACAAAGTTTGGTAGTTTCGTTTAATGTCGTAGATTTACCAAATTCTATTTATAATAATGATATGCAATGGTCCGGGATTCTAACCACAACGGTAGTTCGTCAAGACGGACACGAGCAGGTATAAAACTAAGTGAGTGGACAGGAAAAAAATACCTGAGGGAACAAGTACAGTGCAGTGAAGTGACGCCACACGACCAAAAGCAAAGTTGTAAATATAGTTCGTAGGAAAAGAAAGAGGCGAAGCAGCATGTGAGAGCCTACGTGTAAGGTGCGAATCAGTCAGCCGAGCGGTGTGACACATCACCCGACAAGACGGTACTCTATACTATATAACCGTCGACGGTGACGACGGTACGAGGGTGATGGTTGAAGGTTGCGTACGGTAACGAATGAATGAGTGTGTTCTTTATAGCTCGTAAGTAGGTTATAAGTAGGCAAGCATCCACACTAAAACGCCTAGGTAGGTGGAACATTCCTTTTCGATTGAACAAAGTAGTAAACGATTTCCTAGCAAGTTTTTGATAAGAGATTAGACGGTTGCACGTGGAAGCTAATTTTAAATAAGAGGAACCAAAAACAAGCTCTATGTATAAACCCACTTTTGTGATGTTATGGACCTTATCATGTATTCAGACAGCAAAACAAACACCCTTTTCGTATACGCGTAAAATAAACATTGCATTGGACTAGCATATGGTAGGCACTTCCACAGAAATTAACATTCATAAGATAGTCAATACAGCAATTACTTGGAAACAGAAGTCCATATTTGTTCACACATCATAGCCATCACTACTGAAGGCCATTCTCTCGAAGTGCTAAAAGTAGGTGCATTCATAGGTCAACTTCATCACCCATTAGTAGTTTGTAATTAGTAGGCAACTTGTTGCAACACTACCAACCAGCAACAATTCATTCAAACAGAAGATTTTTAGAGGTGCAAAATAAACACTAGCCATTCGAAGTAGAGGATTGTGCGGGAAAAGTTGTTTCATTTCGCAGATTGGTACGGTGACGGTAAGGCAACTTGCATGCAAGAAGGATGGGGATTTCACGGCAGGGATGCCAGGAAATTTACTATTTTGTAACTGTTCCCTTCCCACGACTTTGAACGACTATTTCTATGCCAAGAAAGCGTCTCCGAAAAAAGTGTTTGACCAAAAGTTATTGCAATTGGGTAAATTTTACAAAATCATCAAACAAGTTTTTAGTTGTAAATCAATAGCTTTCTATTGCTTATCAATAGTTCCACTGTTGAAACAAGCAGTTCGTATTTAGATTTCTTCTTCTTCTTTTTCTTTATGGCTCGACGTCCCCATTGGTACTTGGCCTGCCTCGTTTCAACTTAGTGCTCTTTGAGCACTTCCACAGTTATTAATTGAAGGGCTTTCTTTGCCTGCCATTGCATGAATTCGTATATTGTGAGGCAAGTATAATGATACACTATGCCCAGGGAGTCTAGAAACCGGAACGGGAATCGAACCCGCCGTTTCCGAATTGGCGATCCATAGCCTTAATAACTAAGCTAAATGGAGATCCAATATATTGGTTTAGGTTTACACAATCATATTTCAAAAATTATTGCATCATATTCATCTAATTCCGTTTGTCTCGGATTCGTCGAAAATCGATGGTGCTATAGAGCAACCATGGGAAAGAGGGTTAATTTTTCAAGGGCAAGCAATTCAGAAATACTTACAACTTGGTGAATTTTGAAGTAATGTATTGTCCCGAATTTAGCACTCCCTCAATGAAGTTTGGGGTGATAACACTGTCCCTATTTTAATATAATGGGGAAATATTTTCATTTTCCATATTTGAATTTTTTCATTGCTATAAAACTGCTTTTCTCTCAATAAACAATTTCTAATGTATTCATATTTTTTTCGTAACTTATCTCCAGACTCCCGCGAGATTTTTCTTTGAGGATTCATCATGTTTTATTTTTTAAAATCGTTTCATATCGAGAATAACATCAAGTTTTCTCCTAGATTTTTTCGCCAGAATTTATCTCTGAATTCTTTCCGGCAGTCACCATGGGATTTTGCCAGGGAAGTTTGGTAGATGAATATCATGATTTGTTCTACATTCCTTCCGAAATTTCTATAAGTATTCCAGGGGCTCACCTTGTATTTTTTTTTAATATTATTTATTTATGTTCAATATTAATCAAGGATACCTGCAATGTTCCCGCTGAAATTCCCCCACGAGTTCCTTTTAAATTTTCCCATGAATACCCTCTACGAAGCCCCCCTTCCAGGGATTCAGCAGGGTGTCTATTACCTGGAAAAACTTGGAAAACGGGAACCCTTAGGGGTTTTTTGACTGGGTAAAACCTGAAATACTCAGGAAATATGTTGAGCACTCAGGAAAATTTTACTCAGATAACAAATAAAACGTTAGATCGTATGAATAAAAAGTAGTGAGCTTTATAACCTGTAGGTCTACTTAAAAGAAGCGTCCATAGAGATTACTGAATTGTTTTTCTGTAGTGTTTTCTTTTCTTGAGCATGCTTGTAGTAAGAACGAACCGACAAAACAAATATTTTTCCCGTAAGCTACCGTAGTTGTGGTTCCATAAAGACGTTAAAAATTCCGCTGAAAAATATTCGCAAATCAACTTGAATCAAATTTTAAGTGGACGTGGATGACCCTAGAAGTTCAAATCCATCTAAAAAATCCACTACAAGGATTTTTCCTGAAATTCCGTCAGAGTTCCTTTCTGGATCTTTCGGAATTCCAGTATTTTTCACGCCATTCTTTTTTTGGTATTCCTTCCCGGTA
Organism: Aedes albopictus; assembly: GCF_035046485.1. Classification (NCBI taxonomy): domain Eukaryota; kingdom Metazoa; phylum Arthropoda; class Insecta; order Diptera; family Culicidae; genus Aedes; species Aedes albopictus. The sequence continues at coordinate 377,361,515 of NC_085138.1, read as the reverse complement.
TTGCTCCCAGAGCCCCTCGTGGGATTTTTTCCTGGAGTTCCTCCTGCGTTTTGCTCAAAGAAATTTTCGTAGAATTTCTACCACAATTTATTCCGAATTCTGTATAAGCATTTCTATCGGGATAAATCGTAGAAGTTGTTGCAGAAGTTGACGCAGAATTTCTCCTCTTTGAAGATTTTACGCGATTCCTTCCATTGTTCCTCTTGGGACTTCTCCAGGAGATCTTTCCAGAATTTGTCGCTGAGTTGCTACAGGAGTTATACATGGAAATCCTCCAACGATTGTACAGGAGTTCCTGCCAAGATTTCTTTCAAAGTAGGATATTGGTTCCCTTTTTAAGCATGTGGCTCTTATTTTCATCCTCCGAAAAACAAAGGGTTGATGCGCTGTTTGTTTTGTTTCATATTTTTATATTTTTTGTTAGAAGTCAGCACACATAAAAACAAAAGCAACGGATTCAATCAATGCCGTAATCGCTTGTATTCGAATAGGATGAAAATGAGAGCGTGAGATTACTGATGGAACACATACCCTATTTCTTGTAATATCTTCAAGAAATTTCTGTGAGCTTTCTTCTAGAGTTCCTTCCTGGCTTTCTACAGGAGTTATAGCTGGGATACTTCTTCTGGAACTTCTCTCAGAAGATTTCTTGCGATGTTTCTTCAGGAAACACCTGAGAAAAATGAGGCATCTGGAGAAAAAAGTTCTAAGATTTATCCAGAGAGGAAATATTAAGGACATCCAAGGGGGAATTCTGTAAACCTCATGGAATCCTGGGAGCAGCTAAGGGCGAAATTCCGTGCGGAAATCCAAGAGAAATATCGGAAACTTTCGGTAAAAATCCCCAGAAAAACTGTTGGAAAGCTATCCCGGAAAACCACTAAGTGACATTTGGGGAAGAACTTTAAATAATTTTGGATGGATCTTCATTAGGAATCCAGCGAGAAACTCTGGAAGCCCAACAAACATTTTAGCTGTGTAAGAGTTGAACAAACAACTCTTAAGCAAACTTCAGCTTAAGAAACTGTTTCAGCTATCTCTGTTTCTTGGGAGCATATCGGAAAACCTCTGGAAGAAATATCTGGAGGTACTGTAACAGATGTCTTGTGAAACACTTCTGCGGAAATCCAAGAAGGAACTCTGATAGACATCCTAGGATTTCGCCTGAAAAACTCAGGGAATTTTATTTTGAGTTATGAGTAGACACTCTGATTAGGAATCCTTGGTTGGATTCTTGATCAGGATTCCTCCTAATGATTTTCTGCGGATTCTCCCAGGATTGTTCTAGATATTCGTTCAGGAGCTCCTCCACATATTCTTGCCAGGATTTCTCCCGAGATTCTGTTCAGGATTTAACTTGAGTTTTTTTAGCATTCCTAACGGGAATCCTCCTGGGATTCTTTTCAAAATTCTTCCATTCATTCCCCTGAGATTCCCAGAAGTTCTTCCAAGGTATTCTGTAGAGTTCTCGCAGCATTGGTACATGCATTCCTCCATGGATACTCAAATATGTTTAAGGGTTCCTCTATAGATCACTTTTGACCTCCTGAATATCTCGAGGTTTCCTGAACGATTTCCTCGAGAATCCCACATGAATATTTTCCCTGGATTTATTCAAGGATCATTGAGGGATTTCCTGTTATTCACCGAGAGATCTCCCTGAGATATTTCTTCAGATTTTTTCTTCGAAAATTATTTCCGAAATTTCTTCAAAAGTTTATTATTTGAAATTCTGCTCAGGATTCCTGCTGCTTACTTCTGTGATTCCTTCAGGGATTTCGCCTGATCTTTATCATTTTTTTACAAAATTCCTCCGGTATACTTCAAGGTATTCTTTCTTTCTTTTTATCTGGGAATATTTTCGTTGGAACTCCTGAGGAAATTTCTCAAACGATTGAAGAAATTTCTGGGAAATTTGCGACAGAATTCCTGAGGAAACTCTTGGAGGTAAAATAAAATAATTACACCCAATACTCTTAGGATTCTGTGGAGCATTTCCAGCTCAACGCACGAATCGCTTAGACGAGACCTTTGAGGAACTGCTGAATAAATTTCCGTAAGAATTACTGGGAAAGTCCTTGGATAGCTCTTGCAGAAATTTCTGAAAAAAATACGATGAAATTTCTAAAACAATTCCTGGGGACAATTATTGATCAAAATCCTGAGAAAACTCCTGAAGGAATTTATGGGGAATTCTTGGTGGAATGTCTGGGGAAATTTTTGTTAGAACTCTTGAGGATATTCTCTGAACGGTTCGTGGAGAAATGTCTGGGAAATTTCCGGCAGAATTCCTGAGGAAAATGTTGGAGTTTGGCGCCTGGGTTAATTTCTTAAAAACCCCAGTTGACCTACACGATAACTGATGCAATTTTAGTTAGTCGGGTCAAAAACGTAATAAAATCGAAAGAATATAAAATCGGAGGCAGACAAGTTAAGGGCGTGATCAAATCAAGTCCAGCCTGCAATTGAAAAAAAAATAATAATTGCACCTCTGTTGACATTCCTGGGGAAATCTCTGGAGAATTCTTGAAGGAATTTGTAGGAAAATTCCGAGAGAAATTCCAACGAAATTGCTGAGGGACCTTCCTTAAAATACCTGGAGACTTTCAGAAAGATTTTTTTTGAAATCATGGAGAAATTCCTGGAAGAAATTCTGGGGAAATGCTTGAAAGAGTCTACGGGGAATACTTGAAGGCATTTTTGGAGTGAATCCTGAGGAAATTTCCGAAAGAATTCCTGTGGAAATTATTCGAGTAGTACCAGAGTAAATTTCTAAAAAAATCAGTGAAATTCGTAGAGGAACTTATGGGTGAATATCTAGGAAAATTTCTAATGAAAATCCTTGGGGCATTCTTGAAGAAATTTCTCGGGAAGGAATTTCAAGGAGGAGCTTCTGAGTATATTTCGGAAAAAAAAATTCTGGGGTAATTCCTAATGATAATTCGTGAGAAATTCATAAATGTAGTCCAGAAAAATCTCTAATTATTTTCTGAGAAAATTTTTAATAGAATTCCAATGATCGGGACAGGCAAAATTTTCACTTGTCAAAAAATGTTCAACTGGCTTCGATAGCCAACTTTGAGCTGTTATATCTCCGGAATCAATGAACGAAATGCAATGAAATTTTGAGGATTTATGACTTGTATAATGAGCTATGAAAAACCGTTGACGCAACTTAAAATTCATAACACGTAAGAAAATTATTACGATTAGATTATTTTTTTAATAAAACACCAAATTATCCAAAACTTCAACGTCGTTTCAAAATTTAAGATGCAAATTATAGTTCATTTAATTTCCCTCTAATTGACTCATATATAAATGTGTTTTGAAGGAAAGAAACAACATAACCGCCAATAAATTTAAAAAGTAATAGACCAATTTGCTAAAAAATCGTGAAAAAAATAAAATCGCTATAACTTTTTCTCTTGTTAAACATTTTAAGTCAAATTTCAAGGTCAAATGTTTTCCAGAGTTCATTATATAAGTCATAAATGGTCAAAATTTCATTGCAATCGGTTCATTAAATCCGGAGATATAGCAGCTCAAAATTAGCTATAGGATAATTTTACTTTTTTCAAGAATCTTTATAACTTCGTGGAAAATAGCCCGATCTTTCCCAAATTTGAACCATTTGATGAACTTACAGTAAAAATTTGATAATATTCGATACACTTTTCGAAAAGTTACAGCTAGTTGAACATTTTTTGAAAAGTGAAAATTTTGCCTGTCCCGATCATTTTGTCTATCCCCTGTATATGAGACGTACATATATGTGAAGAAGAGAGAGAAAGTAGATAGAATGATACACAAATCATTCTTAAGTTTCTTCTGGAAGCTCTCCTAGAGTTCATCATCAAATTCTTACCGAAAATTCTCCAGGGGTTCATAGTGCGAAACCTTCAGAAAAACCTTTTGGAAATCTTCCACATTTTTTTTCAGGGAATCAATAATGAATTTCTACACGAAAAATAATTTAATTATTTTATTTATGAGTATTGGTTAATAATTTTCATTAGGAATGCCCTAATTGCTTCTATAATTTCAACTAATTTTGTTCATACCAGAACTTAATAATAGCTATAACATTTCCTTATGCACTGTATAAGTTTTATGTTATGGCTAGAAAAGTATAAGTTTCAACTAATAAATTTTCCACGGCTTTGTTTTGGAAACTTTCACCATGGTGAAGATTCGGCTTGAGGAACGGCGCCATTGCTCTTTAAACAAAAACCGTCGAAAAATGTTGTATTTCGGCGAAATAAAATACATAAAAGTGCTTGTAGAACACGGTAAGTGATAATTACATCATTTTAATGTATAGCTTAATCATCGTTTGTTTCAATCTCCATTTCGACAGAGTGAATTATATATTGGCCACAACGTCGACATATTACCTCGCTGCTTCTCGATACTGCAGCTAACGGTGTCAATGACTAATCACTGTTTGAACGGAGATTCCGGTTGGCACCATCGCTCCTTCTCATCGTGGCTACCTGAAGATGCTGTCTCCCACGAGGTTTCCCACTTGCTCGCAACCTGAACGAAGGTTCCGGTTGGCACCATCACTCCTCGACATTCCGGCTACTTGAAGGTGCTGTCTCCCGCTTGCTCGGTATCGGAACGGAAACTCCGGCTGGCAGCGTCACTCTTCGACATCCGGCTACCTGGTGGTGCTGTGTCCCACTTGCTGCCTAGTACCGGAACGGAGATTCTGGCTCCGCTGCTTCTCGACGCTCCAGCTGGAAAGGGCGGTGCCACCTGCTGCCGAAGTTAAGATCCCGGCTGGAATTATTGAGCGTTCATGATTTCGTTTATATAACATACTGTAGTGATGTTTAATAAACAAATAAATAAAGTTTATCGTTATCAACAATTTCATATTTTTCCAAAAAAGTATAGAAAAAGTAAAACATTTGGAATCCGCAATCAAAATATGCAGTAATACATTTTATTAGATCTAATGCATACATAGTACTAGGCAATTCTAATTCAAAATATTAAGAATATCAAATGACATTCATAAGTTAAACTTATACATTATATTTATCGTATGTTATGCTTCATATTACACGCTCAGATAAGCTTCATGAGGAAAACGAAATGGCAAAAATGTATAACATTTTCTTATACATTCAATAATGATTTTTCTTTTCGTGTACAAGAAAACATCTTTATTTTGGAAGTCTCTCAAGTGTTTCTTCTAGGAACGATCCATTATTCGAGGAATTATCCAGTAGTTCCGTTTGAACATCTTCTAGTTTTCTTTTAGGAATCCTCCAGTAGTTCCAGTAGGAGATATTCCTGAAGTCGGGGTCTTCAGCGCACTTATTCTTCAAAAGGTGCTGAATAAGTGCACAGAGCACTTCGAAACGATTCGATTCGAAACGGTATTTTTATCCAAGATTCCGCACTTATACTAATACTAACAGCGCGGATATCTCAAGTAACAATATTAACAATATAATGGTCTTGAAGATATTTCGAAGATTAATCCATAAAACCAAGCGTTAAAACTTTTTATTCCAGTTCGTCAGAAGTGAATTTTATGAATAAAGAAGTTCAACATTGGGAAAGTCAGAATGATGACAAGTCTTCCCAACTGGCCACCCCGAACTTGCACGCAATACGGTGCAAAGTTGTTTGCCTACCGTCCAGGCGTATTGCAGTCAACTCACATTTTCCTGAAAATGATGTCAAGTTCACAACCTTGCTAATTGATCTGACCAAGCGAGCGAGTCATGATTATCAGCGATCGTTGCTTGCTGGACAACGATCCTCCTTTTGTTTGACCAGGCCACCGACGTTGTTTGACGTCCTTTTATTTTTAGTGTCCATAACGGCGATAGACACAGTAGAGTAGGTAGAGAGAGGTATCAACAAAAGAAATCCGGTTATTTAATGTGCGAGGCGAGAAGTTCGCCGGCAACCACACCACCCGGTGATGACCGATTCGAAGGACCGCACCGATATGTATGTAGGTAATGTGGTGTGGTCGTCGTCGTTCGGTAAATAGCTACACTCAGGCAAATAAACCTAAGATTATCATAAGGTCTAACTTATGGAATGGCCTTTAAAAAATTCATAACGGCTAGAACGATTTTCATAAGATCGGTCTATGACGCAGAATCTACTCACAGTTTGAATTTTATACACATTTAGCAACACGATATTCTCTAGCGTCGATAGCCGCGTGGGTTGGGCACGAGCTCAGTGATCTCGACGTTCATGGATCGATTCCAGTCTGCATCATTTTGTGATTTTTCAGCTCTTTTCATAAGTTTATCTTATGTAATTAGGTCATAATAAGCATGTTCAATTTTTATAAGGAATTCTTATGGCATCCATACTTTACAGTTATGGCTAAATTTCATAAGGTATTTTGATGAATTTCGGTAGTTTACTTCGCTGAGTGTACGTGACTGGCTGGCGTCGATCGATAGCTGCTGGGTGCTCGCTCACTCGTCTCGTCACGATCTTATCGCGGATCATTGCCATACACGCGAAGCATTTGTTTAGTAAACAGAACCGAGACCCCGCACTGTTCGACGAGATCGACAACAGGCTTACAAAGTTGAACATGTGCTGCCGAGTCTGTAGAAATGGGGTTCGTCTCACTTTCTGTAACTGTGATGCCCATAAGAATGGGCATTCCGAAACAAATCGGACGACGCTGAGCTTACACTAGCTTACAGAGATTGAGCAGCTATAGCTGCTGAATTATTGTAAACAATCGCGTAATCGCATACTGCGGGTGACTATGATACACTACAGTCTCTTGATAGTGGTGGAAAGCTTCACGCGGCTTCAACACTTGGACTGAGAAACGTGTAGGCAGTATAGACACTATAGATTCCATAGACTCGCGAAGGCGAAGACAACTGTAGCCAAACGAACTGTCAGTTCGTGTAGCCAAACGAGCATGACGTCACGATTTCAATAGCGACAATGGATTGCGTGACGTCATATTCGCTCGGTACACTCTAAATTCACGGTAAAACACACTAAAATCGTATTGCTCAACCATGTCTCCGCGAGTCTATGGAATCTATAGTGTCTATAGTAGGCAGTGATCAAAACAACAACAACAGTTTATTCGCAAGTGGCTGCGGATTTGTTTTTGTTTAGTTCAGCTGGTGAGTAGTCTGGATCTGATAACCTAGTCTGGACTAACGAGTCTGGAATAACAAAGAGGAGAAACGTCAAAATTGGAACAGCCGATTTGCTGTCATCCCCATAGTTCCAATCGAGCAGGAGACCTGTCAAAACGACCAGGATTCGCCACTTTGGTATACTCGAGACACTTTAGTCTGGACTATTTAGACCTGACATGGATTAATAATTGTTTTGCGACTTTAAAATAACAAGACCTTGTAACGTGACGGTTTGCAACAGACGAATCATGGCGAATTCACAGAAGATTGGTGAATTTGACAGCACAGGTATTGAAGACATTTTTTTTTCTCTGGTAAAGCAAAGGGCAAAATTGTTGGATAATAGGTACATCCTTGGAGGTGCATCACACAGCTCACTGGAGCAAGGTATCAACTGGTAGGTAAAGTATGATGGAAATGAGTTGTAAATAAGTTATACCTAGATTGAATAAAAGAGTGTCACTGAGCTGGTAACGATATCAGTCAGCGCCTGGGTTTGGAGAACGAAGTCTTGCTTGTGTTTTTATTTCCAACAGGTTATGGGCCCAGGGTGGTGGTTCGGAAAGCGAGGAGACCAAGATGCGGTACCATCCAATATCAGATGAGGTATCAAGATGCGATGAGGCCTGGTGCCAATAGTCGTTGAGTTACCGAGAGGCGATGAGGATCTAGTATCTTGAGGGACCTGCGCTGGAACCAAGAGGTCGAGGCAGAGGGTACTGGCTGTTCGGGACGCTGGAGCTGGATTGCGGAAGGCACTCGGTGTCGGATGAAGCTTGACGCCAAGAGAATTCTCAAAGCATTACTTCACTCTTCAGTAGTCATGCTGTTGTATTTTGTACATTGTGCTGGAAAACAAACCTCGCCTTTTCTACACAAATCAGCGTGGTGCTGGTAGGCAGAGGATTGTTTCTTCTGGAGCTTATAATATTGTTTTTGTTGATATCCACAAAACTATCCCAACAAATCATAGCCGAGCTCTTTTGGAAATTACGAACTCTATTTAGGTCTGATCCAGAATTTTCTTCATGATTTCCTTCAAAATTTTCTCCATTGGAAACCTGTCCTAATTTTTTTTTTGAAAATGCATAATATCTTATGACTAACTGGAGTTTTGCCAATAATTAATCATCTAAATTTCCCCTGAGGAAATTCTTATTATTAATTAATTATTAAAGGTAACCCCTGAGGAAATAATTATTAAAGGTAACCCCTGAGGAAATTCTTTAATAATCATTTTTGGAGTTCTTTCGACGAACTCTCAAATGTTGGAATTCTTGGAAAAATCCTGGAGTTCACATGAAGGATTTCCTGGACGAATAGCTGGAATGTATTCAAAAAAATGTCTGGAGATATTTAAAAAGCAATTCCTAGAGGAAATCATGGTGCATTTTCTAGAAAAATTTCAGCAGACAACTCTGGGAGAATTGCGAAGAGTCTGCTCTGGATGAATTCATGAAAAAAAATCCTGGAGAAATGTCTGAAAGCACTTCTAGCACGTAATGTTTAACCCTTTGGAAACGGAATTTTCACCATTATGGATGCAAAACATTTGTGATGGTCGATTATCTCGGTTGGACACATATGACCCATCCGTTTCCAGAGGGTTAAAGTAAGTCACAGTGACTGTAGAAGAATAGCAGGATATATTTCTGAAAGAATTGCAGGACGAATTAACGAAGGAACTCCTTTGCAGGAGCTGCAGGGGGTATTTTTGAGGAAATTCATGGGAGGGTTCCTGAATAAATCTGCGGATGAACTTCTTCAAGATTTCTCGGAGATAATTGTGAAAGAATCCCTGGATGACTTCTTGGAGAACTTCCTGACTTCTATATCCCTCTAAAATTATCTTGAAGTACTCTAAAACAAATCGTTGGAGGAATTCCTCTAGAAATCCTTCAGTAATTCAACAAATCATCAAGTATTCTTCAAAAAATCTTGGGTGAAAAGATGATTATTGGATTTCTGATATGTCTGATAGAATCACTGCAAGAATTCCTGGAACAATCCCTGAAAGAAATCCTGGAGAAATCCCTAGAGTAATTCCTGAAGAAACTTCTGAAAGTATACCTTGAGGAATCCCTGGATGAATTCGCGGAGGAAACCTCAGAGCAAATATGGGAGGAATCCTTGGAGAGATTTCTGAAGAAATCGCTTGAAGAATCCCAGGAGGAATTTCTAGACAAATTTATGGAGGGCTTCCTGAAGGAATTTTTGGGTGAATACCTGGAGGGATTTCTAGAGGCATTCTTGGAGAAATCCATGAAGGAATCCTGGATAACCCCCTGAAGCAATTCCTAGAGGAATCTTTGGAGAAAATCCTGGAGGAACTTCTGGACAAATTCCTGGCGGAATACCAAAAGAAATTCCTGGCGGAATCCATGGTGGAATTTCTGAAAGTATACCTGAAGGAAAACCCGGAGAAACAGCCAGAGAAATTCTTGAAAAAAAAAGGAATAATTGGAGGATATCCTGGAGGCATCCCTGGGGAAATTCGTGGAGGATGCCTGGAGTATTCCCTAGATAAATTTCTAGAGAAATCCCTGAATGAATCCTGAAGAAATTCCTTCAGGAATCCGTGGAGGAATCCCTGAAGCAATTTCTTGAGGAACGTCTGGACAAATTCCTGACAGAATTCCTGGAGAAATTCCTAAAGGAATGTGTGGGAACTTGGGTAGGCGAGGTTGGAGAGTTCCTGTAGGAATCCCTGAATAAAATTCTGGAGAATTCTCTAGAGGAATTTTGGGTGCAATCCCTGGAGAAATTTTTGAAAAAATTTCCAGAGGAATTCCTGGAGGAATTCCAGTAGGAATTCTTGAAGGAATATCTGGATGAATTAATTGGAAGAATATTTAGAGGAACTCCAACTAATTTCCTGGAGGAACTCCTGGTGAAATTTCTGAAGGAATCCATGAAAGTCATCTCAAGTCATGCCAGACAAAAAATCTTGGCTACGCCAATAGTAGTACCCCAGCGACCAGCTGCTGGAAACCACATGGAATTGGGAATTTGGTTCGTCAATCGATTCATCAGATGTCTAACTTCTCATCACAACAAAAGCGATCGAATAAAAATAAACACACTTCCCACTAGCTGCCATACAAAAGAATCTCCTTGACTGACCGAAGCACGTTTCTTCCCACGTCATATGGTGCGCTATCATATACTCGCGTTGAAAGTAAGCTAATAGCAACTAAATAAAAACTATACAACACAAAAAGCTGTCGGAATCGAAACTTTGTCCGTATCATTAGCCAATACATAAATGCGAAACGGTAACACAACACAACGACCATACAAATCATATACTGAACCGTACCGCACAACAAAAAACACCGCCTCAATCAATGAAGCTACACACAGCAGCAGCGGCGGCAAAACTTGTTTAGCTTCACACCGCGAAACGAAGCACTACGATGGGTGTTACGACATTGTGTCACCCCTTCCTCACTATAAATAATTGGTGACAGACGCACGCGTGCACTGGATTTATTTTCGAGCAAGTTCAACGGTGCACTTTCCGGAAGGAACGACCGATCGCCACCGCACCGTTTGACGAACCGGTTCCCATCGGGTTTCCTACTGTTTAATTTGCACTGTGAAGTAGAGTTCCTTGCCTCCCTCTAATGAGTGGCGTGCAAATCTTGCGGTACTTGAGGCAGAGACACTGGCAGCGATTACAGTCGCGCACGCGAGTGTCCTTGAACGGATTCTAGTCCCGCGCTCTAGTCGATGCGTAGACGCGTGGCATGAAGCTTCGGAACGCGAGGCATCGAGCCAAGTATCGATTATACAAGGAAGCTACGTACATAGGTGGTGGTAGCAGCGCTGGTAGACAGTATGGCTGTTGCATTATTCATAGGCTTTTGGCGAAGTTTAACTTTGCTGAAATATGAGGTTCATGGATGTAGTGTTACATGAAATTGGCTAACACAATTTTGCCTTACTTTCAATCCATTTCGAACTTGACTGTTCGGAACTTATTGTAATTCGATTTTTCTGCTAAACCGTGTGTCGGACGTACGTGGATAGAGGGCCAGGTCCGCTGTCCAGCGTACTACGTCCGACGTTAGGTTTCCCGTATGGATTTTGAGAAATATCGACTGTCGGGTGTGGGATATCTTCGGGTTTCAACCGCGACGACAATATCTGATGAGTCGATAAGGAGAGCGTTCGACATAGTTCTGGTCCTCACAATCACAAGTTCCTACCTAATGCTTCCACGGGTCCAACACCAATACCACCAAGACCACCAGTTAAGATCCTGGGCATTGTTGTCCTTCAGACTTCAACTAGATTGAAGAAGTACGACCTGAGCGTCTGTTCACCAAAGAGGTGCGGCTCAAACAGCGTCTGTTCTGGCATCCAGCGGCTGAATAAGAAATGCTGCATCACGTCCAGCTAGATCCAAGATGGTAGCCCCATCTGCGTGGTCATCCCAGTGTTGGTTGGAACGCTAAACAGAACTGGTACGATGGCCCTCCGGCGAGACAGGAGTGTTGGCGTAGGCCCAATAAGTCACCCGTAACAAATCCCTTTGCGTAAATACGACTCGATACAATCGGCAAAGATCCACGCGACAAAATCGAGATTACTTTGGACTCCGCAGAACTCTACGATCGAACAAAGTTCGCCGTCACACGAAGTTAACTATCTACAAAACGCTGATCAGACCAGTAGTCCTCTATGGGCACGAATCACGAACCCTACGTACAGAGGACCAACGCGCCCTTGGAGTTTTCAAACGGAAGTTGTTGCGTACCATCTAAGGCGGAGTGCAGATATGGAAGACGAGACTTGGAGAAGGCGAATGTACCACGAACTGCTTCAGCTGCTGAGAGAACCAATCATCGTCTACACCGCGAAAATCGGGAGGCTACGGTGGGCGGGTCACGTCATCAGGATGTCGGTTAGCAACCTGACTAAAATGGTTCTCGAGGTACAAGAAGACGTGGTGCGCAGCAAGCTAGCTGGGTCAATCAAGTGTAGGACGATTTGCGGACCCTTCACAGAGTGCGGAACTGGAGACACACAGCCAAGGACCGAGTAGGATGGAGACAACTCCTACGAACAGCAAAAAGAACACTCAGGCCACCTCAGGCCTTAGTCTGACCGATAAGGTAAGTACGGAACTCATCTGACTTTTTGAAGCCATTTCAGAGCTTTGTGCCATCGCCCTTAAAAGCCTATTAGATAGTCCATTTGAGGGAGAAGGAAAAAAATAAAGATTGGGATAAGGACATGTAGGGTAGTAGGCAAAGTTATCCTAAGCGCAACGCAAAGGAATAAGACAGCGGACTTAGAAGGATATTTTGCAATGTATAAAGCGTCAAGAGAGAGGATATTCTTCTGAGGTTATAAGTACACGCAGTTAAATATTTGACAAAGAAAGAACTAAATAAACAACATCTGTTTGACACTAATGAAAATTCGATCGAATCAAACAGGATGTTTGAGCATTGGATTCTTTTTGGGCAAATATTTGACCCTGTGTACTGGAACCTTAATTCATGTTTTTGGAATCAGTTTCACGTGTATTGTTCCAATTTGCACCCAGAATTACTGAATAACTGAAAGAATTCCGGAAGAAATCCTTGGAAGATGTCCGCGAAAATCTCTGATTGTGATATCTTTCTAGACCAAATTCGGGAGGAATGCTTTGAAGAATTTCGGGAGGAATCTCAACAAGATTTCCAGGAAGAGCTTCTAAAAAGCACCTGGAGAATTGCGAGAGAAATCTCTGGAAAAAATGCTTCGAAGAGTTCCGGTAGGATGCTTTGGAAAAGAAGGGAAGAATTCCAGGGAGAAGCATGGAAAGAATTTCTGGGGAAATTACTGAAAAATTGTGGTGGAAATCCTGGAAAACATTTGAAAAAAAAAAAAATGCTGGAAAATTCCGTAAGAAATTCTTGAAGAAATCTGGAGGCAATCCTTGGAAAAGTTTCGGAAGAAACCGTTGGAACACTTCTGTGAATTCCAGGATTTTCAGGAAAACCCACAGAAACCAACGCCTGGAGTAATAGAGAGAGGAATTCCAGGTAGAACACTGCGACAAAACTTCGAAAGTATTCCGGGAGGATTGGAGGAATCTCTGGAGGCACTTCGGAAGAAATCCCAGGACGAATTTCGGGAGGAATTTTTGAAGAAAAATTTATAGGAATTCCAGGAGAGATCACAGATCAAATAACTCCGGATGAAATCCTTGGCAGAATTCCGGGGGAACACTATGGAAGAATTTCAGGATGAATACCTGGAGAAATTCAAAGAGCAATCTTTGGAACATGACATGGGATGAATCCTTGGAATTAGGTAGAGAATGCCCGAAAAAAGAAGAATGGGCAAAAGCGAACAGAAATTACGCCGGGAATGTACATTAATGACCCAAATCTTATACGATAGGTGTAATTGAGACAAGAATAAGATGGTGTGGGGCAAAAGATATACATCGTGAAGGGAAACTTATTTCACAAGTTTTGGGATGGTATTATGTTGCTAGATATCGCTTTGTTTGATTTTTCACCATCATTCAATCTCATATTAATAAAATTCAGGGTAGAAGAGATTATTCTATGAATCTGCCAAGTATGCCTCCTGGAATAAACCTCAATGCTCAAAAGATTGCTTTAATAATTCTTCGAAAATTTTCTTTGGGGCTAGTTCAGATAGCCCCCCCACGAGTTTCTTACGGGAGTTCTCTCGTCCGCCTTGAATTCCTCCAGAGTTCTTAAAAAATCTTCCAGTTATTTCTTTCATAAAACTCACCAGAGAGCCCAGGAATTTCATTCAAAGATACGATCAGAAATTGAATACTTTCATTGTTTTTTTTTCAGTGATCTCTGGGAGGCATTTCTAGAAAAATCTCTGCAGGAACTTTCAGAGGAATGTTTGGTGGAATCATCAGAGGAAGTCCTTCAGGTTTCCTGGTGAGATCCCTGAGTAAATTCATGGAGGAATTTCTGTTAAAATTCAAGGAAGAACCCCAGGAGAAGTTTCTGGAAGATTTTTTGGGCATTTGTTAAAGGAAACTCTAGAATTTTAAGTGAAAATGTGGTGAAATTCTTGAAATTAAAAACCTTGTAAGAATCTCTGGATGAGTTTTTAGAAGTATTTTTAGAAGAATTCCTGAAAGCAACTTGAGTGAAACTGCTGCAGATATTCCTGGAGGAATCGTTGGGCGAACTCCAAGGGGACTAATGGAAATTTCCTTGACTTCCTTGGACATAGAGAAGCAAACTGTGTCCCAATTGGGACATTATGCCAAAAAACCTGGAAAAAAAACAGGGAAAAATCCACGCTGGGAATTCTAGAAAAAAATCTGATAAAATTCATTGAAAGAATTCCGCTGGATCATTTCCGCGAATTCCAGGATATTCAGAAGGAATTCATGGAAATATATTCCGGCAAGAACCCCAGGAAGAATTTTGGGAGGATATCTGGAGGGATTCTGGAAAAAATTCCAGAAAAAATCCGAGGAATTCCTTGAAAAATTTCGGGAGAAAGTTTAGGAAGCATTTCTAGACGTGTCCCTCGTAATCGTAGGAAAAATACTCGGGGTAATCCAAGAAAAAATTTCGGGAGCAACACTTTGAAGAATTCATTGAGGAATCCTTGGACAAATCTCGGGAGGAATCTTTGAAAGAATTTTGGGAAAAAATCTAAAAAAAAAGTTCTGGAAGGGGCCTACGTAGGAACTCCCGGAGAATTGCTGGAGGAATTCCAGTAAAATTTCAGATTTAAATACGGTTCAAATCACAGGAAGAATCCTTGAAAGAATTAACTCTTCAGGACGCGCGCTGTTGTAAAAAGTACAACACTACCAAAAAACCTCGCTCGTCGTATACAGCGCGAGCGCGGTGCAGTTTCGGTTACTTGATGGCGCGCGTCCTGAAAGGCTAATAGAAAAATATTCTAGGGGGAATCTCTGCAGAAATCTCAAGAAAATCCGGGAAAAATGTCAGGATTGATTCCGGTAGAAATCTTTGTTAAAATTCGGGATGTTTCCCTGACGTGTTTCTGGCATCAATATACGAAAAAAAAACTCCAGTAAGAATCCCTGTAACAATTCCTGCAAAAATTCTTGGGACGCTGTCTGTAAACTAGGTATACTAATTTTTAGTCACAGATTTTTTTTCGATATTGCTCCATGGATTCTTTTAGAAATTACCACATGAGTTTTGTCCTAAGCGGTTTCTTCGGAAATTCATCTAGAGATTCTTGAAAAAAAAAATCTCCAGAACTTCCTTCATATATTCCCTCAATAGCTTCTCTCAGAAATATCTGCAAGAATTCTTTCAGGTGGATTGCATGGGTTCATTTTGGAACTCCGCCAGGGATTTGTTCAGAAATTCTTCTAGGAATTCATTTAGAAATTCCTTCGAAAATTTCGCCAAAGATGCCTTTAGAATTTTCAACAGCGATTCCTTCAGAAATTCTTTCATAAATCCTTCCAATTTCTTCATTATTTCAACCAAGACTTCAAGAAGTTAACAAGATTTTTTTTCATTTTTTTATTTACATATGTGTATTTTAACTTAAAGCTAATTCAAGTTTCCCATAGTTTTGTCCGACAATTATTCTAGGTATTCCACTGAACATTATTGTAGAAATGTTCCCAAGAGTTTCTTCATGGATTCTATAAAAAAAAAACTCCAGAAATCCTTACATCATTGTTTTCTGTAAATCAGGCAGAAAGCAGTCCAGATTACTGTAGAAGCTCATACAGAGGTTCCTTCAGGATTTCTTCCAGATATTTATCCATGTATTTGCTCAGGAATATCATCAGAAATAATTCTTAGGAATTTGAATGGAAATTCTTTAAGAAATACCTAAGGAGTGTTTTTAGGGATCTTTACAAAAGCTTATCTAAGCGTTTAACCAGGAATTCCAACAGGAATATCTTTATAAATACGTCCACAGATTGCTTCAAAAATAGTTTCAGAAAATTCTCCAAGAATTGAGTAAAAGGATTTCTCCAGGAATTTTCATTAAAATTCTCAATAAAATTTTCTAGTTTCGTCAAGGGTGTCCTGAGGAGTTTCACCATGTATTTTTCTGGAAGTTGTCTTTCAAGATTTTCCCTAAAATTTCTTCGAACATTCCTTTAGAGATTTATTGAACATTACTTCTAGAGATTTGAACAGGGATTCTACTGGAGATTTTTTAAGAAATCCATTTAACGATTCTGGTAAAAATAACTTCAGATATTTTCTCAGTATTTTAGAGATTCTTTATTAGTTTAGAAAGGGGTTTCAAAAAAAATCTATGGACTTTCTCATTAATTTCGCTAAAATGTTTTTGAAAATCCTACAGAGATTTCTTCTGACATTCTTTCAAGGGTTCCTCCAATTGTTCCTTGAGAAATTCCTTCAGGGATTCCTGCAGAAAGGATTTGTTTAGAAATAACATCTGCGGTTCTGTCATAAGTACAACTTGGGATTTCTACCGAGATTTATGCAGGAGTGATTTCAGATATTTCTCCAGGGTGTTTTTCAGTAGCTTTTTCCCAAAAATAATCCAAAAAATACTGGAAGAATTGTTGAAAAATCCCAGAAGAAAATTCTTCAAAAAATCCCTGGAGGACTATTTGAAGAAATCCCCTAAAAAACTTCGGGGTATACTTTTGAAGATTTTTAAAAGAAATCTTGAATAATTTATTGAGAGATGCCTGAACAAAAATGTCTGGAGTTATCTTTGAGGAATTTCTGAATATATGCCTAAAAAATAACCTAAGAAAACTATTTGAAACAACTCTTTAATTCCTATAAAAGAGAAATCATGAGAAATTTCCGAAGAAACTCCTGAAACAATAAAAAATGCTCGTGGAATTCCAGGAGAGATTCCAGAAGAAATCTCTAGAGGAATTTCTGAATTATTCACAAAAAAGTTTTTGCAGAAATGGCAAATAAATGTCCTGGTAAAAGTCTTGAAGAATCTCCCTTATATTTTTTTGTGGGATCCCTGGAGGATGTTTTGAAGTAATCCTTGAAAAAAATCCCAGAGATACTTTGGAGAAAATCTCAGAAGAATATCTGTAGGGATTCGTATAAAAATATCTCTAAAGTACTACATTGAGAAATTTCTGAATGAAATCTTGCAGAAAAAAAAACGTGGGGAGGAGAACCACTGAAAAAAAGTTAAAAAAATATAAACGAGTCTTTGAATATCTGGATTAAATGAAGAATGGAAGAATGGAAGACTTTCTTGGATTTATTTGAAAATGCCAAGGAATCCAGCTGGAGTAGATTTTGCAGAAATTGGTGAGAGAATCTATGGAGAAATTCTTGAAGCAACGCCGGATTTTTTTTAAAGAATGTTTAAAGAAACCCCTGAAGGAAATTCAGAAGAATCTCTTGAGAGTTTTTAAGATAAATATCTAAAAAAAAGTGCCAGAGAGAATCCCTGATTATATGAAGTAATACTTGAAGGAACCTTGGGAAAAATCAAATTTAGTTTCTCAAAGAGTTTCAGGAAAAAAACGGAGTTTCTAAAGTAAACCTCTAGAGGAAACAACCTGTAAAAAATATCCGAATCTCTGTGAGGCAATTCCTCCTGAAATTGCATCTTTTGAAGAGATCTTTGGAGGAATTTCTGCAGAAACTCTTATTCCTAGAAAAAAAATCATGATAAATTTCTAGAAGAAATTTTGAAGAAATCCCAAAGAAAAATCCCTCGAGGAATTCCTTTAGAAATGTTTAAAGGTAGACATGCATGAGCTTCTGTAGCAATTATTGAATTTGTTTCCTAAAGAATGCCGGGAGATATTTCCGAAGTAATTTCTGTAAAAAAAAACCGTGCACTAGTTTCAACATGCATCTTTTGGAAAATTTCTAAACTCCTGAAGAAGATCCAAGGAAAATTCCCTGAGGAATTCCAGAAAAAAATCTATGTAAACATGGTCAAAACTACATGGTCATGATGGCATTGGAGGAATTCTTGATCAAACTTTTTAAATTTCGGGCGGGTGGTAATCTTGGAGAAAATTTTAAAGAAGTACATTCTAAAAAAACAGTCGGAGGAATCTTTAGAAAAAATCATTCAGAACTGATTAATGGAATTCCTGTAAGAATAAGCCTCTTCTGAGATAAGCTTGAGCTTGAGCTTGATTGACCGCCCGCAGTTGCAACTCCAGTATCGCCAGATCAGCTACACTCACACAAGGAACCAATGAGATAGCTGTTTGGGACTAACAGGCATCTTCAGTGTGTGAGCGTTGGTGGTCTTGTATTTTTAGGCGACAATGGCGCCTGCTGCGTCAGGTTGCAGGTCAATGGGGAAGGGGAGGGAAGTGATGATTGCAATCGCTTGCCCACATCAGGCCGTTGAATCCTCTGCGCCTGCACAAGGTCATGCGGATGTTGGTGTGTTGGTAGGAATTTTTTTTTTGACACATGGATTATGCATTGGTGCAAGGGTGCCAGGCGTAAAGCGATAGGTTGTGTGAAGATTACTGTGAAGCGGCACAGTCCGCTTGGTTGCATAACTTGTAGGCGTTATATGATAGATTGACACTGTGCTGTGATGAAAGTTGGAAGGAAGGGAAACGGCTTTTTTCAATCCGTTTCTGGTTCTAGCGATCGCTAGTAACATACGAATATACATGAGATGTATATGTAGGAGAGAGAGAGAGAGAGAGAGAGAGAGAGAGAGAGAGAGAGAGAGAGAGAGAGAAAGTAGATAGAAAGATACAAAGTAGGAGGAAAGGAACGAGCCAGGGATTGAACCCAGGACCTTCTGCATATGAATCAGAAGCGGTAGCCACTAGACCACCAAGCTCGTCTTAATAAGCCTCTTCTGAGATAATTACAGAAACATTTCGTGACAAAAATAATAATTCAGGGAGTGGTTTCTCCGGACTAATTCTTAGAAAGGCGCAATAATTTCTAATCAAACGAATAATCCACAATATTTTCAGCCTATGATTTCCCCCATTTTATAAAAAGTACTATTTTACTTTTAATGTGGAGAAGGAGATGCTTCCAACAAAATTATTCCGATTTCATTTCGTACTACAAGAAACACACAACTACTTATCTGTCCGTAACTCAACCATACTAATCCTTCGTAATGATGATGGTCATGCTCATGATGGAAGAAGTAACATACATAAGAAACCAACTTGAAATTCATCAAGACTGCCCACTTCTCTCGACACGACAGGTATAATCTACAGATCTCAACGTCAACCAAGACAGACGGCAGCTACTACAATCTGATGCCATCAAAAGGACTGCCAGGGAAATAAAGACAAAATCCTCAAACAAGAAGGCACTTAGGAGCAGCCTACTCACTCACATTAGGGAGAGGTGGTTCAAACGTCATATAAAAAAGTTTCAAAGTTTTGAAACTTGGATTTAAAAAGAACGATCTAACATAGTAGTGCTGTTAAATATCACGAATTTCACGTGGCGTTGACATTTGAATATTGCTAATATCACACCACAATTAACGTTTTTGAAAGTTTTGACATTTTACAAGACTGATTGATCTATGAACGAATAAAAACTATTGAATTTGATTGTAAAATCAATCAATTATTTTAGCAAATTATAAATCCGTGTATCTTTTGATAGGAAATTTTGAGAAGAATGGCAATTTTTCCCTCAAGGATACAGTTTACCCTACATTCCCCTACCAAAACAAATTAGGAAAACGGCACTCACCTCCATCACCAGGTAGACGTTGTGGTCCTTCTCGGTGCAGGCCAGCAGTGTTACGACATTCTCGTGATGCAACGCGCTCAGCTCCCGCAGGATCTTGATTTCTTTGCCGAGCAGACTCTGCGATTTGGCGAGGCTTTTCTTCGTGATGCTTTTGATCGCAACGGGGAAATGTTTCTGAAAGTAGGAAATGAAAAAAGGGAAAAGTGAGGATAAGCATACAGGCAGAGTACAGAGAGACAATAAAGACGAGGTTTTTTGGTCTTAGGTATAGGTTCATTCAAAACAGCTTAACAACGCCCCCTTCGAATCTGATGTGCATTACACTTGGGTTGTGTCAGTCTCTGCCTCTTTGAAGGAACTCAAAGCACCAAGTCCTTCTCGGTGAAGTTGTTTTTCGCGTGACGGTGTGATGGTCGGGCAAGGAAAAATCGATACCCACGGGACACCAATGCCATTTATTATTATTATACATATTTTTTGTGTCACCGTCTTCGCGTTCACTTAGTTCCGTGTACGGTTATAGTTCACTTCTTTTGCGATACGGTTAGTAGGTACCTACTTGATGATGCCGTAGCCGTGCATGCAATAGTTGCGAATGAAAACACTTTTTTGCTGAGATTTTTTTTTCTAGTTGGGGAGCAAATCGTTTGGAAAATGTCAAAGAGTCGGTATTCAAGGATGGGCTTAGTTATTGGAGTCGGATACGGAAAATGTTATTTTTCAAGTATACGAACAGGGGAACTGAAAGGATGTGCTTTTCTTGACTTACTAATGATGTTTGGACGACCTGTGAAATTGTGGTAATAGAAGGGAAATATTTAAACCCAGATGTCATTTAGACAAGGATCTGAAATTAGTGATTGCCTCTCTTACTGATAAAAAATCTTTACTAGTGAATACTTTTTTACATCAAGTAATGTAATAAATAGCAAACTCGAGTGTCATGCCTCGAACATGTGTGCTTGTCATCAACGAGAACATCGTACTATCACAATTGATGCAACTGTTGCAAACCTTAGCATCTTACCTGTTCAATATATTGAACCGACAACGGAATCTTCTAAACTAGTAATTGCATACTGCATTTCAAAAGGCTTTTTCGTTAAACATCGTTGAAAGTAATGTGAATAACCATCACGTTGTTTTAAATACATCACATATTGATTTTGGTTTGACGGTAAAGGAGATGTGTGGTACCCACAGATCATTGATCTTGTTTGTATAGTTACAACCAGGATTTTTTTCACGCGAAAATCGATTTTTCTTGTAATGGGGTAGAAATCTGCTTTATCATATGCACTAATTCCCGTCATATCAAACGAGAAGTGGCCAATAATTACAGATATTCCAATTCACCTTTGCTAATGGCTCATCAGTTGTAGGCTATCAAAAACCTGCAAATCGAAAAATTACGCAAAATTTGTCGTTTCAATTTCACTTCAAAATTCAACTGGCTCAGAATTGGTACAGGAAATTTTAATTCGGCGGATTCGATGATTCAGAATTCACTACACTCTGCCCATTCGAAAGGAATAGGGCTCTGGGTAAAAATAATCCTTAATAAACGAATTGTGCAAAATCAAGTGCAAAAAACGAAATACCGCAAAATTAGTTTTGAATGACTCTGTGCAAAAGTTCAAGAAAGGTGTCAAACGAAAGGAATCGCGCATTTCAATACAACACATTGAATTGTCCAAATTTTGTGTGTTGTACACTGAATCAAAATTCAATCATCGTGCAACAATATCGACAATGTCGCATCCTGAATTTGTTACGACAATCCACCCAATGCGACATAGGTTTGTCTCAACTTGAAGAGAATAGGATAAAGATCGCATACCACGAGTTTAGATATTTTTGAGCCTTGCATTGCAATTTTCGAGGGTTAACTTCGAGTTGGTGAACACTGCAACGCTGTTGAATGTCTATCATCAAAAAATTTCGCCTTCTTTGTTGCTTCATTTGTATCTCTTTTGTCCGACAATTCTCTTCTCTGATGTTGTATCTTTGCTGGTTAAAAAGCTATGCAAAAAGCGTTGTACTACTCATTTATCCATTTGTACCTTTAAATAACACTACTTTTCCGTTGATTACTTTTTGCTGTGCACATTCTTTTCAATACCCTGATACTTCAGGTTGCTCTAGGAGGGTAACCAATATAATTTGGACCCCCTTTAAAGCCCCTGAGTCGTTCATTCATTCATTTTTTGCTAATCTTGTCATCCGTGCAAGTATCACGGCATGTTTATGAAAAGAGAATCAATCGACTAATTAGGATGTGATCCAGCATATCCAAGTGGCAGATTCTTCGAAAATAGTTTCAAGCGGGTTTAAACCCCGGGTGTCCAAAATATATGTGTTGGCGCGAGTTTCTTCTGGTTCTGGATTATAAAAAAACACATACTGAGAGAGAGACGAACCAGCGAAGGGCTGAAAGTCTCTCAAATAAAGATAAATCAATCAATCAATCACATACTGAGAGCAGCGTATTTACGACAGCTTCAATGCTATATTAAATAGAATTATCTTTAGTAATTTTACACTTCATTTTCCCTATGAATAACTTACATGCTAGTTTCTTAATCTCTAATGAACTCTCTCACTCGACGCACAACTTAACACTAAATCTTCTAATTAATAATTTCCTATTAGACAATATAGTTTCACCAAAATACCGCCGCAACAATATCTTGAGAGGGTCCAAAATACATTGGGGTGTTCAAAAAAATTAAAACTAATGCTTCGAAATTCAGTAATTTTCACAAAATTTTCAGCCAGAAATGACGTAGTGGGTATTTTGACGGGCATTGGAGGTTTTTACGGTCACACTAACATCATCATTATGTGTAACATCCTCTGTATCTGTTTGATTTTAGCTTAAATTCAAACAATGGGCCTTTAGGGGTCCAAAATTTGACCGTTACCCTATACTGCCATGAATAGTAAACGTTGAGAGAAGTTGATCGTATTCTTTGTAGTCTTCGAATGCAAAGAACTGCAAATGATATTCGGCGGTAAACTGACTGGAGGACGGCATCTGGCGGCGTGACATGGACTACGCATTGTATCAAGTATATAAAGAAATGGATATAGTGATGCGAATAAAACACGGCAGGCTGCGGTGGGCTGGCGACGTAACTCGTATGCCGAAGGAACGACAAGCTTAAATAATATTCAGCAGAAAACCAAAAAGGAGCCGTCGGCTTCGTGGTAGGCCGCGAACACGTTGGCATTTCACAGTTGAGAACTAAGGACTCGTTCAGGGCGACTGGAAGCGATTGGTCCAGGACGGAGACCAGTGGAGGTGATTACTTTACTCGGCTTAGATTCACCATTACGAGTTGTAGCCTATCAAGCATCAAGTAAGTAAGTTTATCTTAACTATGTTTTCTTTTTAATTAAAAAAAAAACAGAAATGCAGTGACTGATCACTTCTCTCCATTCGGCCTTATGACCTTCGGCCTAACAATGGACACCACTCAAATTGATTTTCTGACCAGAATCCTGGATGTATTTTTGGAACAGCCTTTGAGAAATGCCTGGAATAATTCTTGCAGCAATATTAGACAGAGTTGTTCGGGAAAAACATGGAGGTGGGTGTCTACTCATAGACACATAGACATAATTAAAATCTGTAAGTTATCCAGGTTTTTCCAAGAGGAAATTTTTAATGTTTAGGGGGATTAGGGGCATAATGGACACCCGGGGCGAAATGGACACCCCTGCTTTTGCCGAAACCCTTGACTTTTATGTAAAACTTTTAATGCATAAGTGTAAAGGAACAAGTCATGGTTCTATTTTTCAAAAGTACCATTAAAATTGCTCCAAAATAACCAAAATATCATTGAAATTGAAATAAGTTTTTCATATGGTGGAATTCTTATAATTTCGAAGCAGCATCAAATAAGGTATTACGAGTTTTAAAGTGTGTCAACCATAAAAACAAGGGAATTGTTATCTTATCTACATGTATACGAAGATTTAGCAATGGATGAAGTATTTTATTTTTGATCAGAATTTACTTAAAATAGCAATTTTAATTTTGTAGTCGTTTCGGGGCGAAATGAACACTGGCAATTACGAATGGATGTACGCGCATTGCATACTGTTAGGCGTTTTAGAGAGTTTGGAAACAATCAATCCGATTTTTTTAGCCTAAAGTTTATATAATTAACTTTGATGTTAAGTAAACCTGTCTAAGATGGAGTATTATATCTGTGGTATTGATCTCCGAAGGTAAATTACTTAACTGGTCGATGTAATTAAAGAATTAGCATAAAATATGCAGGGGTGTCCATTATGCCCCGATGGGTGTCCATTTCGCCCCGTGCCTTTCCTGCCAGCCCTAAAAAATACACGATTTCAAATTCGTTATTTCTTCACAATAAAGACATTCTACCTGCTGCAAATGATTGAAATACGTAGAAAACAAGCTAAAGTTGTAAACCAACTGATAATATGTTAAGTTTTTCTCCGTTATACAGCTCTAACGTACCCATTTGCTTAGGGTGTCCATTATGCCCCTAATCCCCCTATAAATAAAAAAAAATAGCCCAAATTTAAGAAATGTCTCAGGAAAATGTGCAAGATTTATTATTTAATTTATTCCATCAAATTGCTGAATTCTACTTACAAAACTTTTTCGCGGATAATACAAAATCGGTTAAGGAATATTCCTAGATTTTATCCAGAGCTCTTTGGGATTAATTGCAAGAAATTGCTTTGACATTTCCTCCTACAATGACATCCCAAAACTCTCAAAATCAGGACAAAAACTTTCAGGAATCCAATCAGTAATTTCACAGACCATATCACCAATAAATTCCTTACCATGTTCCTTACACAGTTTTTAAACTGAACTTGGATGTCTATTCTCTGTGATGTTGGTATAGTAATGTTGAAATATCGAAATTCTATCATGATACTGCCTTGAGTTTCTCATAGATTTTTACCACAATACTTCCTTTATTTTTTCAAAGTTTCTCGCAGAATTCTTTCCGCGATCTTGAAATTATCAAAGGTTTTTTTTTCAGGCTTCCTCTAGTTTTTTTCCGAGTATATCCAGTGGTTTTCGCGTATTTGCTTCCATTGATAGTTCATTTCGAGATTGTTTTGGTTTTTTTCCGGAATTTCTGATAACTGTTTCTGGGTCCTTATTTTCTACCGTTCATCCCGGGATTTCAGCAGGAGATTTTAACAGACTCTTTGTTAGAGTATGTACCCCTCGGGATTTCTTCCAGAGTTTCTCGCTAGATTCTTCTCGAAGATCTTTCCATTTTTTCCAAAGTTCTTCCAGGAATGTCTCTTAGTGGTTTCGGGATAGCTTTCCAACAGTTTCTCTTGGACTTTTTTGTTCCAGAAGTTCTACTAGGGATTTCTTCCAGAGAGTATCCCGATATTTTTCTTGAATTTCTTCACGGGATTTCACCCGTAGTTTCTCCCGGGATTAAAGGTTTTTAGCGTTTCTTCTTAAAATCCTTCGAAATTTCTTCCTGGATTTGCTCCCTGATCTTTTCTTTTCCGAGTTGACTCTGCTTCACTCAGGGTTTTTTTTCTCCGAAGTTCCTCCCAAGACTTCTCCAAAAGTATTTGCGGAGTTTTTCGAAAATTTTCACCAGGATTCCTTCAGATATCTCTTACAATTTCTTACAAGAAATCTCGAAGATTATCCCAGGAGGCAATTCGAGAAAAACACCTTGAACAATTCCTGCAAAAACTGCGAAAGCAATTATTACAGAAATCCCAAAAGGAGTATCCAGAATCACGGGAAAATTTCTGGTAGGGAAATCGGGAAGAGCTCTGGAAATAATCCGGAGAAAATCTGCAAAACAATAATCTCAGGTCGATCATCGCAAGAAATCCTTTAAACAACTTCGTGGAAAAGAGAAGTGCCAGCAGTAGCAGAAATACCAGCAGTAGCTCCAGCAGAAATCCCAGAAGACATTCCGGAAAAAAAATCTTACAGGAAAGTACAGAGTAAAGTCAGAAAAACTCTGAGACATCCCAGGACCAACACCGGAATAAATCTTCTGGGAGAAATCCCAGGAGAACCTCCGAGAGAAAACTCAAGTGGAAATACAGAAGAAAACCCACGAGAACCTTTAGGAAATATCCCAGCAGAAACTTTTGTAGAATTCCAAGGAGAAACTCTAGAAGAATGCTATCGGAAATTTCTTAAATAAAAGCAGCAAACAGAAACTTCGGAAGAAATCCCGGAAGAAATTTCTGCAGAAAAAAAAGTGAAAATGTTATCAAAGGAAAAGTCCTTGGAGGAGCTCTAGTAGAAATCCTAGGAATAATTCCTGTAGCAACGCAGGGAGAAATGCCGGGAAGTTCTCCTGGGGCAGTTTCAAGAGTAACATTGGAAATAATCGCGGAAAATCTTAAAGAGGAATTTCGAGAGAAACTCTACCAGAAACTCTGCGACAACATCTGCAATATATCCTAAGAGAAGCTCTTGTGGAGGCCTCGAGATAAAGCCTGGTAAAAACTCACGGGAACTCCGAGAGAAATACCGGGAAAACGTCTGGAAGAAATTATGTATGATTTCCGTAAAAATCCAGAAGAAATCGATACAAATTCAGGCATCCTGGCAGATTCTCAAGGCAGAATCTCGGAAAGAAATGCTCGAATCTTGGGAAAAATCTGGCACGAATCGGAAAAGAATTTCCGGAAGGAGTTCAAGAAGGAATACCAAAATAAATGGCGTGAAAAACATGGAAGGAATTTTGTGAGAAATCCTAGGAGGCATTTCAAGAAGTACCTATTTACAAAAAAAAAATAGACCCTGATGAAACTACTGGAAAAATCCTTGTAGTCAATTTTATAGATGGATACACTAACAAAAGCTGAAACTTCTTTATTTATACCAGCAATGTAAACTGTGTGATTTTTTTTTACATTTTTGGGAAACTTCACGAAAGATCCTGAAAAAAATGTCATGATTTTTTTTTATTCTCACCACTTTCGATGTAAATGTCCGTTCTTTACATCACCAATCCATGATGATGATTAGTTTGGAAAATAAACATTTCTAACTAGTGTAAGATTTAGTTGTATTGAACAACAATTCACGAATACACCTTCGGTGTGTTGAAGTATTGCACTCAAGATCGAACTGTTGCACAGTGGGAAAAAATGGACCCAAAATCGCAACTTTTAGAAGCCGCTGGTTTGGAAAAGCATCAAATACCTATTTCTATGTAAAAAATGACAAGGAATCGAATGGTGGTGGTCTCGTTTTGTGCAGACCACGGGAAAGGTCCCATTTCGCCCCATTTTGCCCTTTTTTGCACTATTTTAATGCAAAACATAACAAAGTAGCAAAGATAAACCTCTGCCGCCGACATATAACCCGGAAAAACGTTGCATACTATCGTAGAGGTTGTTCTCAATTGAAGTGGAACATTTCCGTGCTGACCAGATCACTATAACGCCCCATTTGCCCCACACTACTTATTAATTATGAAAGATTTTCAAGCAGTTTTCGATGTTTCCATTCAAATCATAGCAATCATGATGCAAATACTCTTAAACATCTGGATAGAGTTGATTTCCACCATGGCAGAGCACGAGTTGTGTCTTACTTTGCCCCAATTCTCCCTTATTTTCAAGTTTCGGTGCTAAATTTTATCAAAAAACATATGAAGATCTCCGCTAACGATCTGTATCTATAAAAAAAAAAGTTTAATATTTCAGCGAAGATGATCCACAATGAGGGTGGAACATTTTCATGTTGCCCATATCACTATAATGTCCCATTTTGCCCCATATTCCTTAAAATCTATTAAAATGAGTTTTTTTAGTTCTCATGATATATTCGAAGCTTCCATGCAAATCATAGCAATCATGATACAAATACTCTTTAAAAAAACTAGATAGAGTTGTTTTTCACCATGGAAGAGCACGAGATGTGACCTATTTTGCCCCAATTCACTCTAATTTTGATGTTTCGGTGCCAAATATGTCCAGAAAGCATATGAAGATCTCCGCTGATGATCTACATCCATGAAAAACGTTCAATATTTTAGCAAAGATTATCCACCACGAGGGAGGAGCATTTTCAAGTTGCCCATATCACGATAATGTTCCATTTTGCCCCATATTTCTTCAAAACTATGAAAAATTAGTTTTTTTTTCATATATTTTCAAGCTGTTTTCGAAGTTTTCATGCAATAACATGCAATTATGATGCAAATACTCATAAATAAAACTAGATAGAGTTTATTTTTACCATGGATGAGCAAGGGTGTGACCTATTTTGCCCCAATTCATTCTAATTTTCATGTTTCGTTGCCAAATTTGACCAGAAAGCATATGAAGGTCTCCGTTGATGATCTACATTCATAATTATTCTAGCAAAGATTATCCGCAACGAATATGGAACATTTTCATGCTGCCCATATCACAATAATGTCCCATTTTACCCCATATTCTCTAAAAATTGAAAAATTAGTTTTGATAGGTTTTCAAGCTGTTTTCGAAGTTTCCATGTAAATTATGTCAATCACGATTCAAATACTTTTAAGAAATGAGATAAAGTTGATCTCCACCATGTAAAAACACGGAATGTGACCTATTTTGCAACTCTTATTCGAAAGGTTATTGAGTTTTCTATCAAATGACATCATTGAATCGATTGGTTTAGTTAAATAACTAAGTTTTGTACAGCAAATAGCTCAAAAGTAGTATGTTTTAATTTGTTTTTGTCAATTATTTTTCAAAAATGCGTAATAAATTAAAATTCTTCCTTAGGCAAAGTTGTGGCTCCTGTTTCACGCTACAATTCGTTTTTTGACACCAAACTTCAAGCTCTTATCGTTTTCTTGTAATTTCGATTTAAATATACGGCTCAGTTCGCAAAAAAGTGCTTACCTTGACAGTTGCAAAATTTTGATCTGAAATGTGATGTTTAAATCGAAAGAAAACGATAAGAGATAGAAGTTTAATGTCAAAGAACGAATTGTAGAGTAAAACAGAGGCCACAACTTTGCCAAAGAAATAATTTTTAATTATTACGCTTTTTTCAAAAATAATTGACAAAAACAAATTAAAATACAAAACTTTTGAGCTACTTGCTCTAGAAAACTTAGTTATTTAACTAAACCAACCGATTCAATGATGCCACTTGATAGAAAATTCAATAATCCTTCGAATAAGGGTAAAAAAACTGCAATAAGTTTGACCATTTTCAAGTTATAGCCGGTTACGGCAATAGTTATCAAAAAACATGGAAAGTTCAATAAGTACGTAATGGTTGATATTTGACCAAAAGCGTTGAACATTTTTTATGGTAACATTTATGATCCTCCATCACCCTTTAAAAAGTTTGCACTCAGGAACCTAACACCCTGTATAATGGAACGATAACGGACGACACCGGGTCGCACCATCGGAAACGTCCTTGAGTTGTTGGATGTTTGCTGATTGTTGATCGGCCAAAGTAAAACTGGTAAGAAAATGGTAAGAACAGAATTATACCTGCCTGTCCAACAATGTGGTGTTGTGGTTGTTGTTGTTGTTGTTGCTGTGAATGAATCGACCATTTGTGATGATCTTGAAATTATTCAAATTAGACGAACAGGCCCAGCAGAGTTCGGGTTGGGTGCGTGCGTATATGTTAGCAGGAACGACCCGGGATTGGAATAATTGATTTATCTCTAATCGAGCGCGAAGGAAACCACCTGGCATGTGAGAAACTAACAAGTCATGGTGGGCTGGATACGTCAATGGTAGACTGTTTCTTGTTGGTCAATTACTGAAAGAAAAACAGCGAATATCGATCGAAATGTTTTCGTAAATAGTTATGGTAAATCATATTACAATTCTCATTTATCGAATGAAGAAATAAAAACAATTTGTAATCCCACCATTCAAACTTCTATTAATGATGGATCAAACTTGCGCCGATTTGTTAAGACTACTTCATTAAGTCCGTCTAAATTTTCAAAATATATATCAAAACTTAGAAGGACAGCGTTTACTAAAGTTAAAAAGAAGTTCAAAAGCTATCCAAGACTGCTGTGGAATATTTTCAAATCGGATAGATGGCAGTACTATTCAAGTAGAATCTGAGATTATATTTAATTAAATATTCGGTAAACTATTGATAAAGAAATAATTCTTTTGATTACTATCTACTCTTACATCAATCGATTGTTGTAAAAAGGAATACAGATTAATACATGGAGTTTAGGCAAAATTGGAAGACAGCCAGTTGGAATGTACAGTACTAAAAAAAGGGATCAAGTGGACGAAGCCATAATTTTACCAGAGAACTTGGAGAAAAATCAAAAAGCCATCTAATTTTACCAGAGAGCTTTATTGTTGTCAACATAAAAATTTATAAAATTATGTTGGCAGTTGACAACAGTCTCCTTTCTAGAAAGTATTTGATGACGCCGTGAATACTGTATCTTTTTGTGGCAGTACCAAAGTCGAAATACTAAAATGAACCATCATCCTACGCCTCACGTATTTTTTTTTATTATTTCGAAACTTAATCTTGAGCACAACAAAAACGTCACACCCGCGTCCCGCCAAGACCGGTACAATGTGATTTGTTTTCGTGCAAGTACCCATAAGAACGCTTATCAGTTGTATATAATACCTATTTACCTCGCAATGCAGATTTTTGTTAGTCAAACTCGATGCCGGTTGTCGTCGTCCTTAGACAGACGTTTGAAACGTAAAAACAACGTGAATCATGCCAAATGCATACGCGTTTTATTCCATCATCATGGGATTGGCAGACCCAGACATAGAATTGAGTGCATTTCAAAGGAATACGAATACGCTGCAAAATAGCTATAGCCAGTTTCAAAGTAGGTCACACAAAGCAAATCCCAAACATGAACTGATTAAGTAATTATCAGCAGAATAGGTCGGTACTGGAGAACTTATTTGCTGAGCTAATTTATTTGCTGACTATCAGACTTTCAGAAACGGTATAAGTGCTGATAACAACGATCAGGAGACAGGTAGTTTTGGTTGGCTTTTAAGATGAGTCAATATCGAGACACGGACAGACATTTTACTGAATCTGGCTCAAGATTCTCAATGAACGGACTTTGCTTGAACTGAACTTTCCGACATCATATTTCCGAATGCGGAACTGACTTAGCTCGTCAGCATAGATCTAAAATTCCTTCGGAAGTGCCATTTTTTGATTCTATGGGCTAATGTACAAATGTTGATTCTTATATACTGTCCGATTGTTAGGTTCGATTGTGGTTTTTATGTGTTTTATTCAATGAACGAATAGTTGCTTGGCCATCAACTTTGCTCTAATCTTATTTCCATAACACATCAAAAGGTTTTACCCAGGATAGAATAGTCGCTTTGGCTGACTTGTACAGGGTTGAATTTCTCGTTCTTCTTCTTTATGGCTCTACATCACCACTAGGAATTGGGCTGCCACGCTTTAACTCAGTGTTCCTTGAGCATTTCCACAGTTATTAATTGAAGGTCTTTCTTTGCCTGCCATTGCATGAATTTGTATATTGTGAGGCAAGTACAATGATACACTATGCCCAGGGAGTCGAGAAAATGTTCCCGACCGGAACGGAAATCGTACCCGCCGTCTCCGGATTGGCGATCCATAGCCTTAGCCTTAGGGCCCATGTAGCCGAGGCGGTAAACGCACGGGTATTCAGCATGACCATGCTGAGGGTGACGGGTTCGATTCCCGGTCGGTCCAGGATCTTTTCGTAAAGGAAATTTCCTTGACTTCCTTGGGCATAGAGTATCTTCGTGCCTGCCACACGATATACACATGCAAAATGGTCATTGGCAGAGGAAGCTCTCAGTTAAAAACTGTGGAAGTGCTCATAGAACACCTAAGCTGAGAAGCAGGCTTTGTCCCAGTGAGGACGTTACGCCAAGAAGAGGAGAGGAGAGGAGAGCCTTAGCCACTAGACTAACTGGATGCTTCGTCATCATCAGTGGAATTAATGCAAACTTCTTGGTCCGGTGCAGATTGTGGAGGAGCAATGATAGTGACTTCGTTTTGTTGGAAATTATCCTGTCGTGCAAACTCGTCCACGAATATGTTGAGGGAAGAAGTCTCCGTTGATTCCTTAGTTAGTTGTTGGTCGTCGAAGCGATGCCTGATTTGGTTGGCATGTGAACGGATCAACTTGCGTCGACCATATTATTCGTCCAATAGAATGTTGAAATTCACATAACCAATGACTTCAATAATGACTCCGGGGACCCTTTTCCATTTTGAATAGGTTTGGCAGACCTTAGCATAAACTGCATCACCAGCTTGTAGATTCCTTGATACTACGCCATGTTTCCAATTGAACTGGTCATTTTGTTGTTGATTGATAATTGGGCTCATCGGTTGTCATGGTTGGAGTAGACTCAGGACTGTTCGCATGTTTCTTCTGAGCATCAGCTGAGACGGAGTTTTTCCATTCAGGATTTAAGATACGGCTTGGGGTTGTTCTGTAGGCAAGAAGGAAGATTTGCAATGATTCGGAGATCTTTTCCTTCTCGTTAATCTTGAGCAACGCTGTCTTCAAGGTTTCCCGCCATTGATTACCACTAGAAAATGCAGGCCGTTAACTGAATCAGAAAAATGTATGTAGATGCGTTCCCAAGGAGACTGTGTGAGCGGCAATGATTGTAGATGAACTTTCGGATGTGTCTTCGAATGAATAGCACATTTGTCGCACTGCTTGACGTAATCGGAAATGCTGTCGCCGATCTTGGGTCAATAGACGTGACTTCTTGTGACAGCTTTCATCCTTTCCATTCCTGGATGTCCTCTATGGAGAATCTGCATCGGTCTAATGGAGATTCTTCAGAATCCGATTCCGCAATGGTACAGGAATCACCAATTGGTTTCCAAGCATAACATATCCCTTTACTAATTCCAAGGCGCCCTGATGGGTGTGAAACGGTCGAACATCGGGGTTTGTAATGTCCTTGATGTGAGTAGGCCATCCATTTTCGATTTGCTTGACAACTTGCTGGAGAACGGAGCATTCTATTGTAGTGCTACGTACCATGTCACACGTCACAGGAAGTAATCCAACTGCTTCTTGAAGAGGTATTTCAATGTAATCTTCCAATTGGAATGAAGCGGTGACGAAATCTTCCTCCGGTCTTGAATGATCGCTGATGAGACGGCAAAGAACCATTCCCAAGCAACACACTTGTATAATAGAGTTACGACAGCGCAAGTTTTGGTTGTATAGAAGTTTATTTTACGTAATTCTAACATAGTGTTGAAATAACGTAAAATAAACTTCTATACAACCAAAACTTGCGCTGTCGTAACTTTTATATAACATGTGTGTTGCTTGGGTTGGATGTCAAAATCGTAGCACAGAAGCGTCAGTGCCCATTGTTGTAAGCGATTAGCGGTATAGATTGAGAATCCCTTCTTCGATCCAAATATCCTCAAGAGCGGCTGATGATCCGTTTGCAGCGTAAACTTACGTCCAAGTAACATCCGGTGGAGCTTCGTTACAGCGAATACCAGAGCTAAACCTTCCTTCTCCACCTGTCCGTAACGTTTTTCAGCATCGGCAAGAGACCGGGATGCATGTGCCACCGCTTTCAGAGCGCTCCGCGTTGATCCAGATTCCGGTCGTAATCAGTTAGGAGAACATCTGACTGGTGCACTTCTTTGAACTTCTGGAAAAATTTCTGGCGGTCGTAGTTCTAAACGAACTTGGCATCCATCTCGAGAAGTGCGTCGATTAATCTTCGTAGATGGTGCATTTCTGATACGAACTTGCCACAGAAATTCACGGCACCGAGGAACGGTCGTAGACTGCAAATGTCGCTGGGAGGAGGTATCTTGACAATGGCTTCGATTTTGGCAGGATCCGGTCGTAGTGCAGATTCGTCAACGATGTGTGCAAGATATATACTTTGTTCGAAGCTGTTAGCACGTTGCACTTTTCTTCAGAGAGAATGAAGCCATACTCTTGCAGACGTTGAATAAGAGCTGTGAGGATTTCACGATCCAGGAACGATTCTCGGAGATCTGCGATCATCGTGTTCATCAGCTGCTGGAATGCTCCTGGAGCTGACTTCACGCCAGGTGCTAGCCGGTTGAAACGAAATAGTCCGCGATGTGTGTTGATTGTCAGCAAGGTTTTTAGTCGTGATCCACTTCTATTTGCAGGTAGGCATTACTAAGGTCCATTATGTTGAGTTACTTGCATCCGTTGAGCTTGCTGAAGATATCATGGGGAACTGGCAGCGGGTAGTTATTAGACTCCAGGGCGGTGTTCAGACCGGTTGAATAATCGGCACAGATCCGAATCTTTCCTGCTGGTTTCTTGACTACTACGTTTGATACTGCCCACTGGGAAAAGCCACCCGGGGTGATGATACCCAGTTGTTGAAGAGGGTCCAGTTTTGCATCAACTTTCTCCACAAATGTGAATGGTACATGCCGATTCAGTTTGTAAACTGGCATAGCTCCGGGTTTCAAGAACATGCGTACCATAGTTTTTGTGCACTGTCCTAAACCCTGCCGGAAAACTTCTGAAAATCTTGCCTTGTGATTCTGGATTACGTTAGACTAATCGACGTGAACTTGATAGTAGATCGCCGACAATGGCTTGTCCCATAGTCCAAACAAGTCGATTTATTCCAAGCCCAACAGGTTGAGATTGTTGTTGGCCGCGTAACGTTTTCCTGATTCGGTGACACCGACAAGTGAGAAGTTCACCAAGAAGTTGAAGAGGCTTGCCAGACGCTGTTTTTGCTGCTCTTGTTGTGGGAAGTAGTTGAGGGGATCCAAGACATTTATTCCAGATTTTCCGAGAGATGATGGTGATGTCCGAAGCCATTGTAAACTGCAGCGACACTTCTGATCCGGAGTCACTACTAACCTGGTTGATCGCAAACCGTTGACCTTCAACTTTTTTTTTCTTAATGGATTCACTAAATAACAGCCGCAGTAGACCTCTTTGTGTCCGGTTTGTTTGCAGTCCTTACAAACGTGGTTGGAGAACGAACGCCGCACTACCAACAGAGTGTCTTCGGGGTGCTTCATTTGTTACTAGGATTTCGGTCCAGATGGGTTCGATTGAGGCTTCTTCTGTTTGACTGCCCAGACGGAGCTAATCGAAGTATGCTTCAGTTCCACAATAGCAGTATAAGACGTTGACATTTCGTGATGAGAGATTCCAGTTTGCAATCTTCGTCGGCGTTCGTTTCCAGCTTCGAGAGTAGCCGTGTTCGAATGTCCGCGTCCTTCGTTTAGCAAAGTGCGCAAATAAAAACCAATCTCTTGAACTGATCTGGAGTTAGCTTGTTCATCAGCAGCATTGATACCGTTCGTTGAAGAGTGAAATCCGGATGCTGAACAATTCCTTGAGTTTCTCGACAGTTCCCGCGAAGGTGAACTCACGGGGATGTTTCGGAAGCACAAAATTGACGTAACGGCTGAAAACGTTGACACTGAGGCTTCTCAGGAGCAAACGTTGCTTCGCTGCATCGTCCAATTTCGCACCGTCTTTCAGGAAGAGATCTTCGTACTTGCGATTCCACCGGTCGAAAATTTGGCCATTGTCCAAATGCCAAAGTGCCAGAGATTCAATGATGAATTCCGGGTTGCTTGAAGATCGAACGGATCCGGAGCCTTCTTGAATACCGAATCACTACAACAAGACCATCAACCGCGTGGTTTGCTCTGCCATCTGCTGGTTCTGCCGGATAATTTGCTGTATCAGTGTTTCGCTGTCTCCGCCAGGTGGTGCCATGGTTCTTACTCTTGAGCGTTGAATTGTCGGTTACCTCGTCGCCATCTGTTGTACTTTACTACTAGTCTTTATTGTTCGAGTGGTAGGTACAGAATGAATCGAGTTCACAGGTATCGGTACTTATATAATGTCAAGTTGTTAGGTTGATTGATGGTTGCTACGGTTGCCAAGATATGAGCGGCGATTGCTTGGATATCAACTGATCGATGGCTGGCTACTATGTTAGCCTCCAACAGTTGCTCTCTCATGGGGCTCATCAAAAAGATTAGATTTTTTCTGCAGCAAAGGCAACAGTAAACGTCACGTCCACACCTGCGTTGGTAAGCTTCTTTACTGACATCATATTGCTCCGTAATTCTGTAACAAACAGAGCGTTTTCCATGCGCAATGGCATGCCTCTTTTGCTGTATCCAGTGATTGTTCCCTTATCTTCTATTTTTTCCGCGATGATCGGCTATCTCTGCTTCCTGTACTTTGCAGAATCATCTTGATCATTCACCAAATGGTAACTGACTCCGGAGTGTTGTTCTTGCATGCCTATGATCACATATCAGTCCCATATTTGCTGGGATTCCTTTTTATATGGGACAATTATGCGATCATAGGAAGTTGATTGGTTTCCTGCCTGATCTGTCATATTAAAGATTCCGTTTTTCGTAGTTTCATAGTTCCATTTCTGCCTGTCGACTCTTTCGAAATGGCCACGCTTTCCGCATTTGTGGCATCAGTCTAGAAACTTATTGAGTTCATTGATCTTTGCATCGATGTTTCGATTGGCTTCAATTTCCAGATGAGGTTTTCGAATACCGCGTCTTCCAGCTTCAAACGATTCAACTGCTTCGGGAATAAAATTTGTGTTCTGCAAAGGTATTTTAGAGAATTTTTCGCATCTCTTTTGCTGAGATTTTGTTGTGTACGATTTTAAGCACTTTATTGGCTAGGCCGCTCATAATGTGGCCTTTTCTTTACGGCTTTATCAAACTTTTTTCATTCTGGAACAATTTCCTGGGGATCTTTGTCAGGGTTTGCACCACTCCAACGGAATCCAGGAATGTTTTCACCTTGTAACTCTAGTTCTGGAAGCCTGGTTCATTATCAAATTGAGATATTCCGCGAGTCGGATTTAAAATAACGAGTTTGAAAAAATAACAAAGCAGGTAATCAGAAGTTTATCTAGGTTGAGTACGTAAGGACGACTGCCTAATATGCTGTGCTGACAGAAACTTTTTGCAGCGAGAAAATTTGGTACTAAAACGTATGTTTTAACAACTGTTGAAGAATGGATTCCATCTTAAGTTCTATTTATCTATCTGCTTATGCCTTTTGTTAAAAAAAATAGCCAACGTTGACTTGTAACAAGTACAGAACGTTGTATTAAGGAAAACGCTCTGAATGTCACTGGCATAAACCACTCATGAGAACATCTTTTTCG
Organism: Aedes albopictus; assembly: GCF_035046485.1. Classification (NCBI taxonomy): domain Eukaryota; kingdom Metazoa; phylum Arthropoda; class Insecta; order Diptera; family Culicidae; genus Aedes; species Aedes albopictus. Next base: position 377,324,539 of record NC_085138.1, on the reverse strand, counting down.
ACAGCAGACAATGCTATTAAAAAAAAACACCAATCCAGAATTATTCCTCGATAGTATAGTGGTAAGTATCCCCGCCCAGCATTTTCGTGTTCATGGCTAATAGTTGACCAACCGTACTAAGATGTTTGCCAGATCCAATCTGGCATCTTGTTTGCTTCGCTGATGGTATTCGATGACAGATTTTAGAAACAAATGTAGCAAGACTGAAACACTCCAATCAGTGTTGTAAGTTGGACCCAGTAGTAAAAGAAAAAAAAAATGGCAGTGTTATGATGATTGCTGAAAAAAGAAGAAAATATCTATCAAACAAGTCGCGCACTCACCTCCCGGTGCCGTCCCTTGAAAACCACGGCAAAAGCCCCGTGGCCTATCAGGTCCTTACTGTTGTACTCAAAGTTCCCAACCAGTTCCATGATGACGAGGATGGAGAATGGTGGCTGCTAAACAGTGGTGGTTCGGGGACCTTTTGCAACACAATAACACTTACGTTCCGTTCCGTTCTTCTGCGTCGTTTTACTTTTGCAACAAATAACACTCAACACTACCAGAACAACACTGATTTATTAACTTTATTGCATCACACTTTTCTTCACATTTGATCCACTAACTTTTAATTGCTTAAAACGCTATCTTCATCTAGCTTTGGATTTACGATTTCTTTGCGGTGCATCGAATTCTGGCGTCAAGCAGTAATTTTCTTCGCTCCAAATTAATGCATTTGCTTCTTTTTGCCCATGAAAATTTTCACTTTCCTTCTGGGCAAAATTCTTCTTCTAGAACTTTAAAATTTCTTGCTTGACTTTTATAACTTTTCACTTCCTGTGAATCAGATTTTTTCCTTCAGGATGACACTTCTGTTCCAGATTTTCCGCATCCAAACGCAAGGGTTGCTTTGACTTTCCCTTCCTACCAGAGCTAGGGCGGAGGTGACAGGAGCGAAGCTGAGGCAATGGTAAAACGAAGCAAAATATTACACTTTTTTTCTCCTCTTCGCACTGCAAATCAATAAACCTTACTCATCCCTCTGAACAGCGGCCCCTCACTATGGATGACGATGATTACCACCGATTCGGGATGAAATGGCCAGGGTATCTTTTCCTGTATTTTTCCCTATCACTGGCGTAACGACGAAAAATCGACCGAAAACCAAGCAAAACTGACACTTTTCTTCGCGAGCGACGCAAATTTTCCTTCCCCTGAAGCACTTTGTGTTGCGCCCCCACTGAAAACTGCGAATCGCGGAAAACTCTTTCGCGGCACAGGCTTCTACCTGCAAAATTTGGAAGTTTCTTATCCTTCTACCTGCTGTGGACTACGCAAAATCCACAATCAAGGAAAGCGAGCGAAGTAATGTCCGAAACGAAAGTCACTATTATTTTTCTTCCTTATTTCTTGAGCAGCTTATATTCACACACGGCGCACCCCGTCGTCTCTATATGCACTCTGCTTCCGACCGATAGCTTCTCAAACTAGTACCTATAGAGTGCGAGAAATCTATTCCTCCGCCGTACAGAATCAAAGGTTTTTGCCTTCAAGAGAAAAAAAAAACACTTCGATGATGGCGATTCTCTCATCAACACACAAACAAAAACAAAGGAAAATTTTTGACATCTGGTGCAGCTGTCAACACTGAACTGACAGCTTCGATGAGGGATAGGACGCACCACACGAGAGCGATCGAGGGATGTGAACAATTCTTGCGGAAGCAAACATTTCTCGCGTTACATTTGAAAAGGTACACTGAACGGCCTTTCGCTTTTTCTGGTAAATGTCGATTTGTCGGACGATATTTTATATTGTGCGTTTAGCACCAAATTGATTTCCGAAAAAACTTCATTGACTTCCGCTGCCTTTCCTTTGCGTTAAACATAACGTCGGAAGTAGTGCGCTGTACAGTAAATCTGGTTTTCTATACAGCGCACTACTTCCGACGTTATGTTTAACGCATAGGAAAGGCAGCGGAAGTCAATGAAGTTTTTTCGGAAATCAATTTAGTGCTAAACGCACAATATTTTTCACAATCGGGTTTTCACTGAAAAGTTGCAAAAAAGATTTTGCTACCTTCAAATAATTCAGTATGTAAACAAAACAAGTATTTGCCTGACAACATACACCTGACTACATTAACAGTAAAATTAACCACAAGATAACTTCGGTTGTAATTTGTAGGTATGATATTTTCAAAACTACTACACATATGGTAAATTTTGAAAGTGTGACCTCACTGAACTATGTGTTTTCATTATACAGTCATGACCCGCTGGTTGTGGGCTTAATAGTTGGGTGGCTTTTTAGTTGGGGCTCCGTTAGTTGAGCTGTCAGCCAACTAAAAAGCACCTGGATGTCATAATTCAATGTCAAACTGAAAATGACAACCAATCTGCGAGGGGGTCGACAGTAATCAATTTGCTTCAGTTACCGTGCGATAAGCCGTAATTTTGTTTGATTTTCTGAATTATTCATAATTGTTTTCATTATACTGAACATCGGTTCGATTTTATCGGATTTTTCTCATTTTCTGCCATTTTCCAGGATAAAATCGATTTTATGCTATTTATTTTCAGCAAAATGGTAAAAATTGAACATATCTGAAAAATCGAATAAAATGAAAAAAAATCGTTTGAAAATCGTCGAAAATCGGCGCTGAAAACGGCTAACATCTCTTAAAATGTTACGACGTCGCGACGCCACCTCGATAATTTTGACAACCCTTCCCGGTAAACAATCAGCAGCGTCGACCGAGGCGTCGGCCACAGGGAGGGTGCAGGCACGTCAAACTCGAACAAACTACGCCTACCTAACATGCATCGAGCGGGCCTTCCCAAACAACACAATGCGATTTCGCGGGCCACCCCCATCGACAAAACAAACCGATTTCCAAGCAGGATTCGACTAGGCTTCTGGTCGCGTTGCCAGTCACACTAACACACTCGCAAAAGATGAGCAGTAGGCCTACCTTGCCGCATGCGGGTCCCCTGGTCGGCCATCAGCTGGTCGCTCAGCAGTTGGAATTGCTGGAATTAGCGAATGGTACAACGAATAACCTCAGAAATATGGGAAATGCATGCTATTGAGAAGATATATTTGCTACATAAGGGCATACTGAGGATTAAAACAATGCGTAGACTATGTAAACAACAGCCACATCCGTGATCAGCTGTTGTTTATAAACAAGTTCCATCCGGAAGAACAGAGCGAACAAAACAAAAACGAGAAAATTTGACATTTTTGTTCAGGGATGTGCATCGATTTTGTTCGATTTTATGTGGATGAGCCAACATTATAATCGATTTTATCGGATATGTCGGATATGGTTGATTTTGATCGATTTTCTGTTAATTTCTTCAGTTTTGTTGAAATTATGAAAAAAATATGTGATTCCTTGTAGGTTTTGGCCAAAAATCTAGGATATCGGGAAGAGTCGTTCCCCTTCGTGTCATGAGCATTCTGGAAAAGAATATATTTGCACAAAAATTAGAGAAAAAAATGAATATTTTCCCACAGTTTTCGAAATTTTAAATTTTTAGGAGGTGTCCGAAATTTTAAAAACATTTGTGCAATCTTTGAGATAAAAGTCCAAGTTAAATGATTTTTTTTTAAATCCGACTTCCATTCTTTATTTAAGAGATTTATATAGTATCTCCAAAAATAAAGTTATGTTATTTCAAACAGATTATATTTTAGGCAATTGTGAACGTTTATAGTTAATTTCCGATACAGTCCTTACAAATAAAAATGTGGCACGCACACGGCGTTGATTACATAAACTTTCTAAGAGTTTGAAACCGTTTTTTTTTTGTTTTTAAACAAGGTATCTATTGACAGTGTAGCTAAATGCAATTGATTTT
>NC_085138.1:377275191-377320191 GCF_035046485.1 Aedes albopictus | reverse complement strand
CTGAAATATTTCTAGAGTTCTTTAATGATACTTCCTTTAATTTCTTCTGGCATTCCTGCAAGAGTTTGTGCAGGAATTCCTACGGAAATTTCTACAGCAATTCCTCCACTTATTCTTATTCTTAAAATTAAAATTAAAATTAAAATTAAAATTAAAATTAAAATTAAAATTAAAATTAAAATTAAAATTAAAATTAAAATTAAAATTAAAATTAAAATTAAAATTAAAATTAAAATTAAAATTAAAATTAAAATTAAAATTAAAATTAAAATTAAAATTAAAATTAAAATTAAAATTAAAATTAAAATTAAAATTAAAATTAAAATTAAAATTAAAATTAAAATTAAAATTAAAATTAAAATTAAAATTAAAATTAAAATTAAAATTAAAATTAAAATTAAAATTAAAATTAAAATTAAAATTAAAATTAAAATTAAAATTAAAATTAAAATTAAAATTAAAATTAAAATTAAAATTAAAATTAAAATTAAAATTAAAATTAAAATTAAAATTAAAATTAAAATTAAAATTAAAATTAAAATTAAAATTAAAATTAAAATTAAAATTAAAATTAAAATTAAAATTAAAATTAAAATTAAAATTAAAATTAAAATTAAAATTAAAATTAAAATTAAAATTAAAATTAAAATTAAAATTAAAATTAAAATTAAAATTAAAATTAAAATTAAAATTAAAATTAAAATTAAAATTAAAATTAAAATTAAAATTAAAATTAAAATTAAAATTAAAATTAAAATTAAAATTAAAATTAAAATTAAAATTAAAATTAAAATTAAAATTAAAATTAAAATTAAAATTAAAATTAAAATTAAAATTAAAATTAAAATTAAAATTAAAATTAAAATTAAAATTAAAATTAAAATTAAAATTAAAATTGATATTAAAATTAAAATTAAAATTAAAATTAAAATTAAAATTAAAATTAAAATTAAAATTAAAATTAAAATTAAAATTAAAATTAAAATTAAAATTAAAATTAAAATTAAAATTAAAATTAAAATTAAAATTAAAATTAAAATTAAAATTAAAATTAAAATTAAAATTAAAATTAAAATTAAAATTAAAATTAAAATTAAAATTAAAATTAAAATTAAAATTAAAATTAAAATTAAAATTAAAATTAAAATTAAAATTAAAATTAAAATTAAAATTAAAATTAAAATTAAAATTAAAATTAAAATTAAAATTAAAATTAAAATTAAAATTAAAATTAAAATTAAAATTAAAATTAAAATTAAAATTAAAATTAAAATTAAAATTAAAATTAAAATTAAAATTAAAATTAAAATTAAAATTAAAATTAAAATTAAAATTAAAATTAAAATTAAAATTAAAATTAAAATTAAAATTAAAATTAAAATTAAAATTAAAATTAAAATTAAAATTAAAATTAAAATTAAAATTAAGTTTAAATTTAAACAAATTTAAATTTAAATAAAATTAAAAAAAATAAAATTAAAACAGGCTCCGATTTTTTTTTTATTAAATATGTTTCGTCCAGCTTTCATTCGAGGCAGAAGTGCGGTTGTAGTAGTGAACGCCGATAAAAGTTCACTACTACAATCACACTTCTTGCTCGGATGACAGCTGGAATGAAAACAAGCAGCATAAAATCTATGCCTAACATTCGTCTAACAGCCCATACCAAAACATGTCTAACGTTAGTCTAATGTTAGACTAACAAACATGTTTCGAATTTGCAACATGTCTAACAAAAGTGTGTCATATCTGTCTAATTTTAGACTAACATTAGGCAAAAGTGAGACAAAAAGTTAGCCTAACATGCTGGCCAGTTAGTCTCACATTAGGCTAATGTTAGGCTAACCCTCCGTACTGGGGCTGTTCGGAAATGGTAAACATGATCAATCCACAATTATTCCAGTTTTGTTTTCGTGTGCAAAGTTTATTATTTTCCATTCGCGATGGAAATTTTGATGGATAGTTATTACAAAATTAGCTGAAAAGGGTTCAAAACAATGTTTATCCTTCTCCTCGCTTTCCAACGGATTGACAGCGGCAAATGGAGATATCGTGACTACAGTTTTGATTATATCCGCAGCACCTAGATAACAATACTCTTCAATCAAGCACACAGGTACAACAAGGTTTAACATAACCTCTATCTCGTCGTATGTGCTTTTGTCGATATAAAATTCGATCAGTTTATTTTAGTTATTGTAGCAACATGGAAGATATTTTTGAGACCTTTAATGATGGAACGGAAAGCTTATTTTGTGAGGATTCTGCTGTATGTATCAACTTTGTTCAATTTCAACGGTTTTCGCTACAATAAGTAAATCCAACTGATCGAATTTTTAATCGACAAAAGCACATACGACCTATTCAAATCGAGCTCCAGAAATTTTAATTAAATTTTAATTTAATTTTAATTTAATTTTATTTTATTTTAATTTAGTTTTCATTTTAATTTAATTTTAATTTATTTTATTTTATTTAATTTAATTTAAAATTAAAATTAAAATTAAAATTAAAATTAAAATTAAAATTAAAATTAAAATTAAAATTAAAATAAAATTAAAATTAAAATTAAAATTAAAATTAAAATTAAAATTAAAATCAAAACTAAAATTAAAATTAAAATTAAAATTAAAATTAAAATTAAAATTAAAACTAAAATTAAAATTAAAATTAAAATTAAAATTAAAATTAAAATGAAAATTAAAATTAAAACTAAAATTAAAATTAAAATTAAAATTAAAATTAAAATTAAAATTAAAATTAAAATTAAAATTAAAATTAAAATTAAAATTAAAATTAAAATTAAAATTAAAATTAAAATTAAAATTAAAATTAAAATTAAAATTAAAATTAAAATTAAAATTAAAATTAAAATTAAAATTAAAATTAAAATTAAAATTAAAATTAAAATTAAAATTAAAATTAAAATTAAAATTAAAATTAAAATTAAAATTAAAATTAAAATTAAAATTAAAATTAAAATTAAAATTAAAATTAAAATTAAAATTAAAATAAAATTAAAATTAAAATTAAAATTAAAATTAAAATTAAAATAAAATTAAAATTAAAATTAAAATTAAAATTAAAATTAAAATTAAAATTAAAATTAAAATTAAAATTAAAATTAAAATTAAAATTAAAATTAAAATTAAAATTAAAATTAAAATTAAAATTAAAATTAAAATTAAAATTAAAATTAAAATTAAAATTAAAATTAAAATTAAAATTAAAATTAAAATTAAAATTAAAATTAAAATTAAAATTAAAATTAAAATTAAAATTAAAATTAAAATTAAAATTAAAATTAAAATTAAAATTAAAATTAAAATTAAAATTAAAATTAAAATTAAAATTAAAATTAAAATTAAAATTAAAATTAAAATTAAAATTAAAATTAAAATTAAAATTAAAATTAAAATTAAAATTAAAATTAAAATTAAAATTAAAATTAAAATTAAAATTAAAATTAAAATTAAAATTAAAATTAAAATTAAAATTAAAATTAAAATTAAAATTAAAATTAAAATTAAAATTAAAATTAAAATTAAAATTAAAATTAAAATTAAAATTAAAATTAAAATTAAAATTAAAATTAAAATTAAAATTAAAATTAAAATTAAAATTAAAATTAAAATTAAAATTAAAATTAAAATTAAAATTAAAATTAAAATTAAAATTAAAATTAAAATTAAAATTAAAATTAAAATTAAAATTAAAATTAAAATTAAAATTAAAATTAAAATTAAAATTAAAATTAAAATTAAAATTAAAATTAAAATTAAAATTAAAATTAAAATTAAAATTAAAATTAAAATTAAAATTAAAATTAAAATTAAAATTAAAATTAAAATTAAAATTAAAATTAAAATTAAAATTAAAATTAAAATTAAAATTAAAATTAAAATTAAAATTAAAATTAAAATTAAAATTAAAATTAAAATTAAAATTAAAATTAAAATTAAAATTAAAATTAAAATTAAAATTAAAATTAAAATTAAAATTAAAATTAAAATTAAAATTAAAATTAAAATTAAAATTAAAATTAAAATTAAAATTAAAATTAAAATTAAAATTAAAATTAAAATTAAAATTAAAATTAAAATTAAAATTAAAATTAAAATTAAAATTAAAATTAAAATTAAAATTAAAATTAAAATTAAAATTAAAATTAAAATTAAAATTAAAATTAAAATTAAAATTAAAATTAAAATTAAAATTAAAATTAAAATTAAAATTAAAATTAAAATTAAAATTAAAATTAAAATTAAAATTAAAATTAAAATTAAAATTAAAATTAAAATTAAAATTAAAATTAAAATTAAAATTAAAATTAAAATTAAAATTAAAATTAAAATTAAAATTAAAATTAAAATTAAAATTAAAATTAAAATTAAAATTAAAATTAAAATTAAAATTAAAATTAAAATTAAAATTAAAATTAAAATTAAAATTAAAATTAAAATTAAAATTAAAATTAAAATTAAAATTAAAATTAAAATTAAAATTAAAATTAAAATTAAAATTAAAATTAAAATTAAAATTAAAATTAAAATTAAAATTAAAATTAAAATTAAAATTAAAATTAAAATTAAAATTAAAATTAAAATTAAAATTAAAATTAAAATTAAAATTAAAATTAAAATTAAAATTAAAATTAAAATTAAAATTAAAATTAAAATTAAAATTAAAATTAAAATTAAAATTAAAATTAAAATTAAAATTAAAATTAAAATTAAAATTAAAATTAAAATTAAAATTAAAATTAAAATTAAAATTAAAATTAAAATTAAAATTAAAATTAAAATTAAAATTAAAATTAAAATTAAAATTAAAATTAAAATTAAAATTAAAATTAAAATTAAAATTAAAATTAAAATTAAAATTAAAATTAAAATTAAAATTAAAATTAAAATTAAAATTAAAATTAAAATTAAAATTAAAATTAAAATTAAAATTAAAATTAAAATTAAAATTAAAATTAAAATTAAAATTAAAATTAAAATTAAAATTAAAATTAAAATTAAAATTAAAATTAAAATTAAAATTAAAATTAAAATTAAAATTAAAATTAAAATTAAAATTAAAATTAAAATTAAAATTAAAATTAAAATTAAAATTAAAATTAAAATTAAAATTAAAATTAAAATTAAAATTAAAATTAAAATTAAAATTAAAATTAAAATTAAAATTAAAATTAAAATTAAAATTAAAATTAAAATTAAAATTAAAATTAAAATTAAAATTAAAATTAAAATTAAAATTAAAATTAAAATTAAAATTAAAATTAAAATTAAAATTAAAATTAAAATTAAAATTAAAATTAAAATTAAAATTAAAATTAAAATTAAAATTAAAATTAAAATTAAAATTAAAATTAAAATTAAAATTAAAATTAAAATTAAAATTAAAATTAAAATTAAAATTAAAATTAAAATTAAAATTAAAATTAAAATTAAAATTAAAATTAAAATTAAAATTAAAATTAAAATTAAAATTAAAATTAAAATTAAAATTAAAATTAAAATTAAAATTAAAATTAAAATTAAAATTAAAATTAAAATTAAGTTTAAATTTAAACAAATTTAAATTTAAATAAAATTAAAAAAAATAAAATTAAAACAGGCTCCGATTTTTTTTTATTAAATATGTTTCGTCCAGCTTTCATTCGAGGCAGAAGTGCGGTTGTAGTAGTGAACGCCGATAAAAGTTCACTACTACAATCACACTTCTTGCTCGGATGACAGCTGGAATGAAAACAAGCAGCATAAAATCTATGCCTAACATTCGTCTAACAGCCCATACCAAAACATGTCTAAAGTTAGTCTAATGTTAGACTAACAAACATGTTTCGAATTTGCAACATGTCTAACAAAAGTGTGTCATATCTGTCTAATTTTAGACTAACATTAGGCAAAAGTGAGACAAAAAGTTAGCCTAACATGCTGGCCAGTTAGTCTCACATTAGGCTAATGTTAGGCTAACCCTCCGTACTGGGGCTGTTCGGAAATGGTAAACATGATCAATCCACAATTATTCCAGTTTTGTTTTCGTGTGCAAAGTTTATTATTTTCCATTCGCGATGGAAATTTTGATGGATAGTTATTACAAAATTAGCTGAAAAGGGTTCAAAACAATGTTTATCCTTCTCCTCGCTTTCCAACGGATTGACAGCGGCAAATGGAGATATCGTGACTACAGTTTTGATTATATCCGCAGCACCTAGATAACAATACTCTTCAATCAAGCACACAGGTACAACAAGGTTTAACATAACCTCTATCTTCAATGTTTGGCTCCCAATGTTTGGCTCCCGCAGAGAGAGCATATTGAGTCAGTCCGCGATACTCAGCTTGCACGTGGTTTCTCGCTTGAGGCATGTGTGGCAGTCAGAAATGATCGTACTCAAGGGTATTTTTTATAATTGCAAAAAATGTTGTATGCAACTCGTTGCAAAACTCGATTTTTTCAGCACTCGTCGTATTTATCCAACTCGGCAAGCCTCGTTGGATTAATGTACGACTCGTACTGAAAAAATCATCATTTTGCAACTTGTTGCATAAATAACTATTGTGGCGACTACTTTTCCAGGTCTTGAGAGATGATCGAAATTCAATCGTGGTGCGAATACCACGTGTAGTCGCAGCAGTCATCATATCACCCGGCCACGTGGTGAATTTTTTTCATGAAATATCAAAGAACTCTATGATGGAAAATTTGAAAACCAGGTCTGTTGCCTTAGAGCAAGTTTACCGGGGGCTACTATCTGGGCGAGTAAAATGATTACCCACAGAGTTGTCATTTTAGTTTAGTTACTCATTTTCACACCGATCGCTACTATATTTAGTTACCGGATTGCGTACCGGTCGTTGCCAAATACTGTTGCGGTATAAACAAAATATTTTGGAAACCTATTTTAAAAGAATTCCTTCTGGGATTCTCCAGGAATTCCCTCTGAGATTCTTGCACGAATTCTTACTAGGATTTCTCCAGAAATTCCAGATTTCCCCAGGAGTTCCTTTCGGGATTTCACCTAAAATTTCTACTGGGATTTCTTTTCGGGATTCCTCCAGGATTTCTCCTGGAATTCCAGGAATTCCTCTGGGGATTGCCCTAGGAATTCTTCCAGGGATTCTTCCTGGGATTCCTCCGAGGATTCCTTCGGGAATTCCTCCGAGGATTTCTTCGGGAATTCCTCCGATGATTTCTCCGGAGACTCCTCCGAGGATTCCTCCGGGAATTCCTCCGAGTAATTCCTCCGAGGATTCCTCCAGGAATTTCTCCGAGGATTCCTCCAGGAATTTCTCCGAGGATTTCTTCCGGCTATTCCCCGAGGATTGCTTCAGACATATCTCCAGGGAATACTCAAGGAAATTCCTCCTGGAATTCACCTGAGGAATCTCCGGATGAATTTCTAGGGGAATCTTCGATGGAATTCTAGGAGGAATGTCCACAGAAATATTATATGAAATTCCCGGAAGAACTACCGGATTAATCATCGGATAAATTCTTGAGCAATCCTGGAGGATTTTCTACAATAATCCCCGTAGGAATAAGTGGAGGAATTGCTGTAGAAATTTCCGTAGGAATTCCTGCACAAACTCTTGCAGGAATGCCAGAAGAAATTAAAGGAAGTATCATTAAAGAACTCTAGAAATATTTCAGGAGGAATTTCTGAAGCAAGGAGGAACTGCTACAGTAATCTCCGGAAGATTTCCTGGAAGATTCCCAAGAGAAATACCTAGACCGATTTCCAGATTAATCTCCGGAGGGATGCCTGAAGAAATTCCCAAAGAAATTATTGCAAATTATTAGTACCCCTTTGAGGAGTTTATTGAGAAATCCAAGGAGAAAATGCTGTAGGGTTCCCGGAGGAATTTCTTGAGGATCCACCGGAGGAATTCTGGGAGAATCCCCCGGTGCCAGTGTGACTGGCAACGTGAAGCCTGGTCGAATCCTGCTTGGAAATCGGTTTGTTTTGTAGATGGGGATGGCCCGCGAAATAGAATTGTGTTGGGAAGGCCCGCTCGATGCATGTTAGGTACACACTAATGTCGTTTTCGTTTTTGCGGTGGTGCTACACCGGTGCAGCACTTTTGCACCGAAAACGTTCGTTTTTGATTTTCGTGCTGCACCGGTGTAGCACTTTTTCTGCACCGCTCATGATAGTGCAGCACTCAAAAAATCGGGAGTGTAGCAGGTGTACACTGCGTCCACCAATCAGCGTTTGGAAAGTTGTAAATATTTTGGTTTTTATACACGCACACCAATGCAACTACACCAAAAACGTTCGTTTTTACCAAGGGGACGGCATCCTATTTTTTTCACTATGGAGTTTGACAGGTTGGATTGTGCTTCCTTACGTGGAGCATAAATTTATGCTCCAGCCAAAATATTCACCAACACAGTCGTGAAATTTGAATGTTTACCTTTTTTACGAGGGATATCTGTCAACGCAGAAGTGGCCAAGCTGGCAACCCTGCCACCTATCACTCCTGACGCGTTGCGTTTTAAAGTCGAGGCGTCGCGGCAAGACGTGTGACCGCTGTCAACCAGAGTTGACAACTTGTCAAAAGGTGTTTCCGGTCACTTGGATATAGTTCGGCAAATATCGGTCACGAGAAAGGTTAAAGTTTGTGAGTTAACTAATAATAATTTAGACGACAAAAGTGAAATTTCAATTAAACTAGTGAATTCGAAGTTGTTATAAATCGTGGACAATTAAAAGGTTTGTGAATAAACCTAGTTGGATATAATTCTTTATTGAGTTATTGAGGTTAGTTAAAAGATTGCTAGTGACGAATGAATTAAGTAATACATGAATTATTCTTAATGCAGCGAATTGTCCAGGTCGTATTCCGTTTTCCAAATCCGTGTCAGCATCCAGTCTAGTGATCTACCTGAAAATAGAAAAAAAGTAAGAAATATTAATAAGTGATTATATGATACTTACCAGCTTTAAACTATTTAGGCCACTCACCGCGTGGTGCTCAGAACCTAGAATAGGGTGAGCAATCTGTAAATACCCACCGAATTGTAAGTGACATGATACAGTTGGATTTAAACATTGTACTTACCTTAAATTTCAATATTACAGTTGAAGCACATTCGTTTAATATAAACATCGCTCTCAAAACCGGTTTCGTATTAATTACTCACCCTACCACCCACAACAAAACTTCAAAATTCGTGGCACATGGATGACATGGACGGCTCAACGGTACGGCAAAGGGAAGAGGAGTCCAACTGTGTGGAGTGCCAGCGACCGGACGGTATCGAAGACATGGTCCAATGTGATCAATGTGACTCGTGGAAGCACTATACGTGTGCTGGAGTCAACGCAAGCATCGCGAATCGATCGTTCGTGTGCGGGAACTGCACCGCCCACCAGAGTGATGATGTAATTTCGGTGCACACCGGCTCTAGCCGCTCCAGCTCGACCTCGGCGTTTTCCGTGTGTCTGAGTCAGCTCGTAGAACGACAACAGCTCGAGCGTGCTCGAGTAGAAGTAGAGCTGCAACAACGCCATCTAAATGAGCAACGAAAGTTGATCGACAGAGTACTCAACGGATCCGGTACTGAAGACCTTCCTAGCGGTGGTTTACTTGCTGGTGCGGCTACTGAAGCAGCGTCTCCGGCATCCAGTAAGCGTATCATGACACCGCCCCCACCTGGTGCTCCTTTAGCCGCTGCCGCTCGTCGATCGATGCCACTGTTGGACACTCCGAAATGTACTGCACCGATGGCACCCGTTTCGGTGTCCATTCCTCTTTCGAAATTGGACCCGAGCTCTGTGCGTACTCTGCGGGCTAGGAAAGATCCGAAAACGGCCCTGTTAGAACTCAGGAACCGGGTTGAGCAATGCGAAACTCGCGCCAACCCAACACCTGAACAACTGGCAGATCTACAAGCTCAGTTGGAAATGTGTCGGAAGGCTTTGGAGGGATTCAAGACCGGAACAGCTGCCGGTGGTCAACTGGATACGAGTACGCTACCAAAGCTAGCGGCAAACACTTCGCGCACAGGAAAGCAAACCGGTGCTATCCCAAAGGTCAGCCGACCGTCAATGGTACCCGAAACCGATTCGATTCAGCCCGACCACCATTCTCAAATTGGAGCGGTAGGAGGAGCCGACCCTTCGAGTCTCGGTCGGCCCCTGCAAAAGCCGGTAAGCCATGTTGGCTGGCTGTCGGTAAGTGAAACCATCGAATCCTCTGGACTCCGTCCGAAACATTTGGAACCACCAGGTAAGCGTCAAGCCTTGAATCACTCATTTTCAAATACAGACCAATATGCCTCAAATTATTGCCCCACGACCGATAATCATATTACCCGAGAGCAGCAGCGAATGGACGCGCGCCCGGTAGAGCATAGTATCCCTCCTACGAATTCCCGTGAGCAGCTGCGAGAATCCTTCGCGCACTCGGGAACTCCGTACGAAACCTATTTCGGAAGGATCCCAACCGATGCACAAGCGCGTAATCCCCCCGCGCGTGCGGTTGAATCGTCTCTGTCCCCTCGTCACTCAGAAAGTATGCTACAAGCCCAAGCAATCCCCCGGCCAGATCCAGCTCGTCCCACGCAGCAGCAGCTGTCAGCAAGGCAGTCCCTGGCCAAGGAACTTCCCCGATTCAGCGGCGATCCAGCTGAATGGCCAATTTTCATATCAAACTTTCGTTATACGACGGAGGCTTGCGGATTTTCAGACGGCGAGAACATGCTTCGTCTTCAGCGGTGCTTAGCTGGACCTGCACTTGAAACGGTGCGCAGCCGGTTGGTGCTTCCATCGGCGGTGCCGCAGGTAATCGAGACGCTGCGGTTAAGATTTGGTCGTCCGGAGTTGCTGATTAACGCTTTGCTCCGTAAGGTGCGTGAAATCCCAGCTCCAAGATCCGACAGACTGGAAGGGCTCATCGACTTCGGGATGGCGGTTCAGACACTGTGTGATCACATAGAAGCTGCGAATGAACGCGCTCACCTATCGAATCCGGCACTATTACAGGAACTCGTCGCTAAGCTACCGGCGGATCAACGGATGATGTGGGCAGGATACAAGCGCGGGTTCCCACTCGTTGATTTAAAGACATTCGGTGATTACATGGCATCGGTAGTGCGCGATGCTACCAGCGTATCGACCTTCGAACCGGAGGTCAGAAGGATTAACGCTCGTGATCGTCCGAAACAGAAAGGGTTTGTCAACTCCCATGCGTCGGAGACATCGCGAGACCTGAAGGAGACGACGAAGCTGATCAATTGTGCACACTGCAACAAAAGCGGACATCGGCTGCGCGACTGTAGCGCGTTCATACAGCTAAACGTCGACGATCGCTGGCGAAGAATTCGTGAGTTGAACATTTGCCAGAGTTGCCTCTTCAGTCATGGGCGGAGAGCTTGCCGAGCCCGGAAGATGTGCGGTATTGACGGTTGTCAGTACAGCCATCACAAACAGCTTCACTCGTCCGGAGAATATCCAAAGCCGTCTGCCCCGCGGATACAGATAGCTGAAAATCATACTCACCGTCTGCTGGCATCTTCAACATTGTTTCGGATCATTCCAGTTACACTGCATGGAGCGAATAGTTCGATTGATACCTATGCCTTCCTCGACGAGGGCTCTGACCTAACGTTGGTAGAAGATGATTTGGCTGTCTCATTGGGTGTAAAAGGAACAAATTACAATCGAGATCGCTGGGATCGACCAAGACAGACGACATAAGCTGCTGAATGCAAGGACGGTCAGCAGCCTCGGACTTCCTAGTCAAAGCTTCAACATGGAAGAAGCGGTTAAAATGCACAAGCACCTGAAGGGCATCCCGATCACCAGCTACCAGAATGCAGTCCCCAAGATCCTCATCGGTGTGGACAATTTGCGGCTGGCACTGCCCCTAAAAGTACGGGAAGGTGATGGTTTAGCTCCAGTGGCGGTAAAAACGAGACTGGGTTGGTGCGTTTATGGTCCTCGAGGGAGCAGTGGTCAAGAATCCCACAGCTTCCACATCTGCGAATGCTCCTGTGACACAGGACTCCATGAAGCGGTGAAAGACTTCTTTGCCGTTGAAGGAACTGGGACACGAGCGGCAGAGATCCCGCGGACGGAAGAAGAAGAACGTGCGTTAATTATCATGGAAGCCACAACGAGGAGAGTAGGAGAACGTTTTGAAACAGGACTGATCTGGAAGGAAGACCACGTAGAATTTCCAAATAGCTATTCTATGGCACTGAGCCGGCTCGAATGCTTGGAACGCCGGATGGACCGTTACCCTGAGCTCAAGGAAAATCTCCACCGGCAAATAAGCGAGTATGAAACAAAGGGCTACGCGCACAAGGCCACACCCTCAGAACTGAATGCTGCGGATCCGAGAAGATTGTGGTATCTCCCAATCGGAGCTGTGACGAATCCTAAGAAACCGGGCAAAGTTCGTGTCGTATGGGACGCGGCGGCCAAAGTTGACGGTGTTTCACTGAACAGCGTTCTTCTCAAAGGCCCGGATCAGCTCTCCTCACTGCCAGCAATTCTGTTTCGGTTCCGGCTGTACGCGGTAGCAGTCACTTCAGACATCCAGGAAATGTTTCACCAAATCCGAATCCGTGAAGAGGATAAGAGCTCACAGCGCTTCCTGTGGCGTGTTAATCCAGCGGAGAAGCCTGTCATCTATTTGATGGACGTGGCCACATTCGGCAGCACCTGTTCACCAGCATCGGCCCAATTCGTGAAAAATCGAAACGCGGAACAACACCGCGAACTGTACCCCGAAGCGGCGAAAGCAATCGTAGACGACCATTACGTCGATGACTATTTGGCAAGCTTCAGTTCAGCAGAGGAGGCAGCAAAGGTTGCATGTGATGTACGGCAAGTGCACGGCAACGGAGGGTTCAAATTGCACAACTGGAGATCGAACAGCAGCATAGTCCTGGAACGTTTGGGTGGGGTTCAAGCCGAAGCAGACAAGCAGCTAGACCTATTCGACGGCGGGAAGACGGAGCGCGTTCTTGGAATGCTTTGGAGTCCATCAACTGATGAGCTGAGCTTTTCAACCCAAATGAGCGAAGAGGTTCAAGACCTGATCCAAACAGACACGCACCCAACGAAAAGGCAAGTTTTACGATGCGTCATGACCTTGTTTGACCCTTTGGGGTTATTATCTCCTTTCATCATACACGGCAAGGTTCTCATTCAAGACCTATGGAGAGAAGGAACTGCGTGGGACGAACGAGTCAGCAATGGTGTCTACACAAAGTGGCGGCGGTGGATTCAAATGATTGAGCATATCTCCAAGGTACGAATTCCACGGTGTTACTTTTCTCAAGCGAATGAGCGGACCTACCACAATTCCGAGCTCCATGTATTTGTGGACGCTAGTGAAGTCGCATATTGCTGTGCGATCTACCTACGCGCGGTCAACGATAGTGGTCATCCGCAAAGCTGCCTGATTGCCGCAAAATCGAAAGTCGCTCCATTGAAGCCGTGGTCGATTCCGCGACTGGAACTGCAAGGTTGTGTGCTGGGAGTGCGTTGGTCGAAGTTCGTCCGAGAAAAACACGATATTCCTATCTCCAAAGCAGTGTTTTGGACGGACTCCCGAACTGCCCTAGCCTGGATAAAGGCTGATCCAAGAAACTATCGTCAGTTTGTTTCTTTTAGAGTTGGCGAGATTCTGGAACACACGACGGCAAGCGAGTGGCGATGGGTGCCATCGAAGATGAACCCCGCAGATGAAGCGACCAAATGGGGCAGCGGACCGTACTTCGATCCCAACAGCAAGTGGTTTCAAGGACCTGATTTTTTGCATCTGTCGGAAGCTGATTGGCCTCGACCCACAGAGCCGGTGTGGGCTACTTGCGAAGAAATACGTGCCTCGGTTCTACATCACTGTTCCTTTGAGCCGGCTATAGATTTCGATCGTTATTCTTCATGGGTTCGGCTACAGCGAACAATTGCATTCGCTCTTCGATTTCTGCACAACGCGGCCAAGAAGCAACCGAGATACAGTGGGCCGCTAGAACAAGCAGAACTTCAAGCAGCAGAAAGAACTATTTTCAAGCTGGTACAACACGAGTCTTTCCCAGATGAGGTTGCTGCATTATCGAACAAAGCCCCGAACGAGTCCGGTCAAGAGATAATCGGAAAACACAGTACCATATACCGCTTGATGCCCATGCTGGACAACAACGGCTTGCTTCGTGAGCGTGGCCGAATCGGTGCGGTTGATACCATTAGCTATCACGTGCGGCATCCCATTATCCTCCCGAGTAAGCATCAAGTAACGGAGCTCCTGGTGCAGCGCTACCATCGACGTTACAATCACGGAAATGCAGAAACCGTGGTCAATGAGATCCGTCAACTGTACAGCATCCCGAGACTTCGTTCGATGGTAAAAAGTATAGATAGTAGAGTAAACATAGATCCGCGTGAGATAAATCCATTGTATCCAAACGAACTGTCAAAATCTGTATCCAAACGAGCATGACGTCACGATTTGGACAACATCAATGGAGCGCATGACGTCATATTCAATCTTCGCACTCTTGAAAATTACTACTTACACGCTTGAAACATTTTAGTCAGCGGTGTCCGCGGATCTATGTTTACTCTACTATCTATAGTAAAAAGGGTGAGTCGCGAGTGCGTTTCCTGTAAGATCCGCCGAGCAAGACCGGCGATCCCACCAATGGCTCCGCTACCCCCAGCGCGGCTGGCACACCACGAACGAGCTTTTACGTACACTGGGGTAGACTACTTCGGACCACTGCTGGTGAAGCTGGGAAGGTCCAACGTCAAACGGTGGGTTGCGTTATTCACTTGTTTAACGGTGCGAGCTGTCCACCTCGAAATTGCCTACACGTTGTCCACTGAGTCCTGTATATCCTGTGTACGCCGCTTCGTAGCTCGTCGAGGGCCGCCCGCTGAATTTATCAGCGACAATGGAACAAACTTTCAAGGTGCTGAACGAGTGTTGCGGTATCAAATAGGCCAGGGACTGTCCGCAACGTTTACTGGAATCGATACAAAGTGGAGCTTCATCCCACCTGGAGCGCCCCACATGGGAGGCGCCTGGGAGCGCCTAGTGCAATCTGTAAAATTGGCAATGAATGAAGCGTATACTGAAGGAAAGCTCGACGACGAGGGGCTGCAGACGCTGGTCGTGGAGGCAGAGAGGGTTGTGAACTCAAGGCCATTGACGTATTTACCGCTTGAATCCGAAGAAGCAGAGGCACTCACACCGAACCACTTTCTACTGCTGAGCTCAAACGGAGTGAAGTTGGCAAGCGAAGACACCGCAGGAACACCATGCAGCGAACTACATCGTCGTGAAATCCTGGGGAAGTCATATGAGTTGATCCAACGTCAGCTGGAGGCCTTCTGGAAACGCTGGTTAACCGAATACCTGCCGGTAATCCGTCGACAAGCGAAATGGTTCGACGAAGTTCCGGCCTTGCAACCAGGGGACCTAGTAATGGTTGTAGAGCCAACAAAGCGTTATGGATGGGAAAGAGGACGAGTGGTTCGTACGATAACTAATCCGGATGGCCGGAACCGACGTGCTATCGTAAAGATTGGTGAGAAGCATCTGATAAGGCCGGTGTCACGGTTGGCACTGCTTGACCTGAATCAGTTTCGTGAGACTCCGGAAGATTCCGGACCACACCGAGGGGAGACTGTCAACGCAGAAGTGGCCAAGCTGGCAACCCTGCCACCTATCACTCCTGACGCGTTGCGTTTTAAAGTCGAGGCGTCGCGGCAAGACGTGTGACCGCTGTCAACCAGAGTTGACAACTTGTCAAAAGGTGTTTCCGGTCACTTGGATATAGTTCGGCAAATATCGGTCACGAGAAAGGTTAAAGTTTGTGAGTTAACTAATAATAATTTAGACGACAAAAGTGAAATTTCAATTAAACTAGTGAATTCGAAGTTGTTATAAATCGTGGACAATTAAAAGGTTTGTGAATAAACCTAGTTGGATATAATTCTTTATTGAGTTATTGAGGTTAGTTAAAAGATTGCTAGTGACGAATGAATTAAGTAATACATGAATTATTCTTAATGCAGCGAATTGTCCAGGTCGTATTCCGTTTTCCAAATCCGTGTCAGCATCCAGTCTAGTGATCTACCTGAAAATAGAAAAAAAGTAAGAAATATTAATAAGTGATTATATGATACTTACCAGCTTTAAACTATTTAGGCCACTCACCGCGTGGTGCTCAGAACCTAGAATAGGGTGAGCAATCTGTAAATACCCACCGAATTGTAAGTGACATGATACAGTTGGATTTAAACATTGTACTTACCTTAAATTTCAATATTACAGTTGAAGCACATTCGTTTAATATAAACATCGCTCTCAAAACCGGTTTCGTATTAATTACTCACCCTACCACCCACAACAATATCGGTGCAAAATGCTCACATCACATTAGATCTCATAAAAATGTTGATCACGAAAAAGCTGCTTTATTTAATAATTTTCAATTTGAGAGTGTCGATGTTTAGGTAAAGTTCCTACAGAGAGTGATAATTCTTTGTGAAAAGTCACACAATACCTCTTTTTGCAAATTTTGTTCGCCAAAGTGCGTTTTTCCTTATTTTCTCCCGCTGCTGTATTGAGTGAATGTTGGTATTAGTGTGCTCTGGTTGCGCATGATAAGCGGCAACAAAATCAGATCACCGTAGCATCCCCGTGGTTTTTACAGTGAAAAGTGTAGCACGAAACGGTGTAGCACCAGCGGCGTCATGGTCGCAATTTTTTCCGCAGTCAAGTTCGCAGATTGTGAACAATCCTCGGTACTCACTTTACGTAATTTATGTTTAGTCCCTTACTGACAGAGCTGTCAGATCAGTGTAACACGCTAAGTAAAATTTACACAAAAGGCAATTTACACGGAAAAAAATACACGGTTATGAATATTTATTGGGTACCGGACTGGTCACCGAAAATTTGATCGTTTTCTTTGGTACATCGAGGTCTTGAAATTAGTCTATGGTAGCACCCAGCGGCGTCATGGTCGCAATTTTTTCCGCAGTCAAGTTCGCAGATTGTGAACAATCCTCGGTACTCACTTTACGTAATTTATGTTGAGTCCCTTACTGTCAAAGCTGTCAGATCAGTGTAACACGCTAAATAAAATTTTCACAAAAGGCCATTTACACGGAAAAAAATACACGGTTATGAATATTTATTGGGTACCGGACTGGTCACCGAAAATTTGATCGTTTTCTTTGGTACATCGAGGTTTTGAAATTAGTCTATGGTAGCACCACCGCCACAAAAACGAAAACGACATAAGATCAGCTCGGTATTTTCCCCATCTTTTTATTTACTGTGTTCTCAACAGCAGATTTAAGGTGACTCCCTGTGTCACTCCTATTTCAGCACTTCTTTTTCGATTCTTATTTCTAACAATCATCGAGCGCAACAGTAGTGGTGTTGCCTTTTTACATTTGTTCTATAAACAAACAAACAAAAATATCACCTCTTTGTCTCGCTTTCACCAATGTAAACATTTCAAGATTATCAATAATTTAAAAGCAATTCAAGCAGTAGACTACTCTGTTTTGCTAAATAACAATGAAACATGTCTCAATATTACGAAAAACGCCGAATTTTATGTGTAATAAGCTAAAAATGATCGAATACTCTTAGTATGCGCTTCCGCTGTTGATGTTTGCAAGCAGCAGCAGTGTTGGCGGACAGTGCGGAGGAGATTGCATAAATAAAAATTATTTGCTTTTATTACTATCATATGTGATTCAAAGTACAACAATAATCATTCGAAGAATAGTTTTCGATTTTACGACGTATAATCGATAAATTTGAGTTGACCATTTCAATGATTTTGATTGATTTTATTGATGAATTGGCCCGCAAGATCGACATCACTGCGTTCAATGATCCATGATTGTGTGCCGGACAGCACCGTCGCGTCGCGCTGATGCTGTCGTCGATGTACTGTGGTGGGTGGTAAACATTACCATCGAACTCTTGGTGCGGTTGAGGCAAATTTGAATAATTTTCAAGTTTGAGTGAAAATATTTCTTTGTGGTATAGATAGTTCGAAAGAGAATTTTAATTGGAATAGTGTGTTCTATATTTCTTTTCAAAATATCTTGCGTGAAGTGGAGAATTTTAGAGAAAAGGTAAGCGTGGATTTTCTTACGTAAATGTATTAGTGCAATACTGTGTAAAGTTGAATTTGGATGATGATTCTGAAGAAGCCATTTTGTGATGACACAAGAAAAGGCCTTAACTCGGTACGGTCGGTTATCACTTTTACTGAATACTCTGTAAATAAGTTAACGAGCTCTGTATATGAACTGCCAAAAATTACAGATGAACGGTAAAATCGTTACTGATGAACGTTAAATATTGATTGCCGAGTGTACCGAGTTAAATCAGCTGTTGAGAACTCAGTAAAAAGATTTAAAAAATACAGAACTCAGCGAAAAAAATACTGAGCTGGAAAATCAGAATCTTAGTGTGTAGACGTAGTTTGTTCGAGTTTGACGTGCCTGCACCCTCCCTGGTTGAATCACCCCCCGTCGCATTTTGTACTGGGCAGAGCTGTCAAGCAGTCATCCAGCTGTCAAAAGGTGATTAAAAAAATCTTTTGAAACGAGGTTTGAAATTCTCGCGCTCAGTATCATACGGGCGTATCTACAATGATCGATTTCTCTTCATCGATTCTCTCTTTGATTATTGCGCAGTTCCCCAACTGGACCCCTTTCGCAGTTAGTATAAGTGCGGGATCGTGAATAAAACTGCGATTTTGCATCGAATCGTTTCGGTGTCTTCTGCGCACTTATTCAGCACTTTGTAATGCATAAGTGCGCAGAAGACACCGACACGATTCGATGCAAAATCGCAGTTTTATTCACGATCCCGCACTTCTACTAACTGCGAAAGGGGTCCAGTGGGGTGGGAAATGCGCAATAATAACTTGACCGGCAAATCATGTTCGGTTGTTTTTGTTGTTTTGGATGCTAGTCCTAGTCCTCCTTCACCGAAACACACCAAGAGATCATCAGAATATTGGTCGTATTTCCCGGGATAATCCGAAGAGAAAATCGATGAAGAGAAATCGATCATTGTAGATACGCCTGTATGATACTAAATGCGAGAATTGATTTTAGGTATCAAAACAAAGTTCTAAAAATTTGTAAAAAAAATCATAGTGACTGAAACAAATGATTTTTCAAAATAAAAGAAAAAACTTAATATATATTTAAAAATAAATAAGTTCTCTATAGGGCACTGCATGAAATTCTCTCCTTCTCTTTCACTCTTACAGAAATGGTGTAAACAACAAGGCCAAGAAACGTCAAAATCCCATACTAAATCAAAACAATGCAGTGTCCTATTGTGACTAGTAATCAGGGAGAATAATAGCAGGGTTATTCTCCCTGCTAGTAATCCTACATTATAGAGATCTGCGGAGGCGGCCATTGTGAGCCAATCGTGCAGAGAGAACTGTCAAAGTGTGAGCCAAATGAACATGCTTATCGTTCGTAGGAAGGCGCCGTTTGAACGGTATTGCAATCGGAACTAAATAAATAAAAATTATTTATTTTTAATATCGAGAAATGGGGCACGTTCGGTGTAGTACTAGATTTGTAGTAATGAGCTGAATTTTAGTATGGTGAGAAGGTCAATTCTCCGTTTCTGCAATGAAATGGTGCAAAAAGCGTGGGTATTATGATTCCTTACCTAATTTGATGCTGTTTGAGCAAAACTTTGGTAAACAATGTTGTTTATGCTGCAAGAAATGGAGAAAATAACAACACTGTTGCCCAAAGTTTTGCTCAAACAGCATTAAATTAGGCTAGGAATCATAATACCCACGCTTTTTGCACTATTTTATTGCAGAAACGGAGAATTGACCTTCTCACCATACTAAAATTCAGCTCATTACTACAAATCTAGTACTTCACCGATCTGTCCTATTGGCGGCATATGTATGTTTAGTAAAAAGATAAAAATTTATTAATTCTGCTTTCAAAAGCTCAAGCTTATGACGACACTTTTGTTGCTGAACTTGTCGAAAAAACTTCCATTGCTACTCCTTGCTTCACTTCTGCCGATATGATTAGCGTAACACTTTTGCAATGAATTTCAGATTTCTTCGATTGCTCCGCTATTTCAACAAAATTTTGGAAAAAAAATTCTACC
Organism: Aedes albopictus; assembly: GCF_035046485.1. Lineage (NCBI taxonomy): Eukaryota > Metazoa > Arthropoda > Insecta > Diptera > Culicidae > Aedes > Aedes albopictus. Next base: position 377,300,032 of record NC_085138.1, on the reverse strand, counting down.
ATAGTTAGAAAATGTAAACAAAACAACTTGAACCACAACGAAGTCACGCACAAAGTTTGAACATCTAGCTTTGTAGCAAGTGTTGGCAGCTGTTGTAAACAAAACAAACAGCGTTGCCGAATCGACGTGTATAACTTCCGCTCATCTCTATGTAGAGGATTTCTAATTGTGACTTACGTTTGTTCAGCTTTTGGATCAATGTGCATCAGGACGTGAATCACGCCGACCGTTGGCTGTCAGCGGGCGCACGTGTTTTTTTTATTTGTTTTGTTCATCATTTTCGTAACTTTTATCAAACAGGCAGTGTGGTTCATTGTAATTTCATCTAATTACCCCGAAAATACGTTCAAATAAGTGTATTAACTATGAAAATAAGGTAAATATTATATTAAAACATCTCATAAAACAACTAGCGTCAGTGTACATTGTTTTTTTTTTTCCAACAAGACCTCAGAAACACGTTCGGCTGGGATTCTCCGGAAAATCAAAGCAACAACGCCGGTCGAACCAGCCGAAAACACGCAAGGAGATCCGGAAGGAAAAGCGCCAACAGAAGAAAATCAACCGGTTCAACTACCACAGCCGGAAGCGGAAAGATCGTTTCCCCCAGGAGGAAGACCAGCAGGCAGAAAAGCGGAAACGCGATGCGGACAGTGAGGACGAAGAGTTCGATGACGAGGAAATTGAGTCCGACTTTGAGGACGATGTGGAAGAAACAATGGTGAAAGGGAAAAAGGGAGGCGGTGGCGGGCAAGCTTTGAGCCAGATGGAAAAGGGACGCCAAGAGGAGTTGCGAGAGCTGAAAAGCTACGAGCAAGGGTTGAAGGAGAAGCGAATCGAACAACTGGAAGCGGCAAACGAGGAGGATGATTTGATTATCAAAAAGTACGAGAAACTGCTGAAAATCAACAGGCGGAAGAACAAGCAGGGGGTGCCGAAGAGTTTCAACGATGGGTTGGATTATGCGCTAGAACTGTGCACGGAGGATAACATCAAGAAGATGTATGAAGCTGCCAAGGAGGCAGCCGATATGGATGAACACTCGGAGGACGAATTTGCCGATGATGTGCAGGAGGTGCTGGGAAGGAAGCCTAAGGATGGGAAGGAAGGTGGTAAGGACAGTGGTTCCAAAAAGGGAAAAAAGTCGCGACAGGAGAAGGAACGGAAACGAATGGAGAAGTTAAAGGAGGTCGAGAAAAAGTATCTCGGAGATGACGACTTGGACAGTTTAGCAGGATACGACTCAGAGATGGAAATAGAGGTGGATGAAAATCAGGAGGATGATTATTCAGATAACGACGAGCTGTATGATTCAGATGAGAACGAGGAGATGAGTGAAGATATGCCTGATGAGGAAGACGACGAAGAAGAGGAACCGGTCGAAAAGAAATCAAAAACCAAGAAGGTAACTTTTCAGCAAGAAGATAAATCATCCAAACCAAACAAAAAGAAAGACAAGCAGAAGAAACGTGAGCCTGAATCAGAACCAGAAGAGGATTCCGAGTTTGATGAGGATGTGTTTGGCGGAGATGACAGCGAAGATGATGGTTTGGACGATTTATTGAAAGGAGTTGATTCAGATGGCGACGCGGAAAATGTAAGTGAACAAGACGACAAAGAGCAAGAAGCCGATGAAAAAGACAAAGGGAAGCCGGAAGTTTGGGAAGACATCTATGGCCGAAAACGAGATAGGAGTGGTAATGTAATCAAAGAAGATGCCGTTAGTGGGAAATACGTTCCTCCTCATCTAAGAGCCCGCATGGAAGCTGAAAGTGGCGGTGATGCGAAGCGTCAAGAGAAGCTGATGAGGCTGAAACGGCAGCTCAAGGGTCAAGTAAATCGACTGGCAGAAACGAACGTTCACAGAATTTCCATCGAGCTGGACAACTTGTACATGCAAAATGCTCGGTTCGATATGAACAACACCCTGACGACGCTGATACTGGAAGCGATAGTGTCCACTAGCTTATCGCCGGAAAGGATGGTATTGGAGCACACTTTGTTGGTTACGATTCTTCATGCGAACGTCGGTTCCGAAGTGGGTTCTCACTTCCTAGAAACGGTCGTCGATCGATTCAACGCACTGATCAAGCAAATCGACGCCTTCGATGTCGAGGATAAGACTTTGGACAATTGCGTCCTAATCCTGTGCCACTTGTACACGTTCCAAATTTTCAAGAACAAGCTGATTTACGACGTCATCGATCAGCTGCTGGGAAAGTTCAACGAGAAGGCGGTGGAATGCATTCTGTTGGTGTTGCGATCCATCGGGTTTGTGCTGCGGAAGGATGACCCGCTGGCGCTGAAGGAGATGATCCAGAAGGTGCAGAAAAAGGCTGCCGAAGCCCCGGCTGAGCTGAAGAATGAGTAAGATCCGTGTCAATTCAAAATGTTTGAATATAACTTATATAGCGCATTTAGTTCACCACTGGACTATCGCACTAGTTTACTGCCCCCATTGGCACAACAGTCCCATGTGAATAGGAAACCCAGCAAACAAGGGACTGTTATGCGAATAGGGGCAGTTTACACGAGTGCGAAAACGCTAATAAAAGTGCGCGATTGCATCAAATCAACTCGGTGTCTTCAGAGCACTTGTTCTCCATAGATTGAAGAAATAGTGCGCCGAAGACATCAACCTGATTTGATGCAATCGCGCACTTTTATTTACGTTTTCGCACTTATAAAGTCGCAGTTCGCAGTCCAGTAGTGAACTAAATGCGGTATAATTACAATTTTATTTCCAGCTCACGTGTGAAATTCATGTTGGATACGCTGCTGGCAGTCAAAAACAACAACATGAACAAGATCCCTCAGTACGATCCTACCTTGGTGGAACATTTCCGTAAGATATTGAAGGGCATGATCACAAGTGGAAAATACGTTAGCACGTTGAACATCGGATTGGATGATCTGCTGAACGTAGACGAGCGTGGCAAATGGTGGTTGGTTGGATCGGCCTGGCATGGTAAGAATGATGGTAAAGATACTGAAGCTGGAAAAAGCTCAACCGGCGGCAGCGCTGGTGGATTCAGTCAGCAATTGTTAGAACTGGCCCGGAAACAACGAATGAACACCGACGATAAGCGGAATGTATTCTGCGCCATTATGAGCGCAGAGGATTATCTGGACGCATTCGATAAAATCCTTCGTCTGTCCATCAAGGACCAACGGGTGGTGGCCACAGTCATACTGCACTGCTGTCTATCGGAAAAGGACTACAACCCTTATTACAGTATACTTTCGCAGAAATTCTGCGAATACGACCGTCGCTACCAGTTGGCCATCCAGTACGCCATCTGGGATCGCCTGAAGGAAATTCACTCGCTGAAACAAGCGCCATCCCGAAATATAGCCAAGCTACTAACCCACTTGATCAGTGAAGGAGGCCTGGCCGTGTCCGTGCTGAAGGTGATCGAATTTGCCGAAATCGATAAGATTACTCTGCGAGTGGTACGGCAGATCATGCTGGGCATTCTGCTGTTGGAGGACGAAAACAAGTGTCTGCAGGTGTTCAACCGTATTGCTCCGAGCTTCAAACTGAAGGGCTTCAAAGACAGTTTGCGGCTATTTTTGCACCATTTTCTGCTGAAGGGAAGCGACAAGTCGAGCGTTCCGGAGGAGCAACTGCAACTGTTGCAGCAGCGAATTCGAATGGCCGACCGGATGCTGGATACGTCGGACTCGCGGGTTCAGTTTTAAGTGTGGTAAATAGATTGTGTAAGTACCAAGTATGTAATACATGTACTTTTTAATAAGACTTCAATGTACTGAAAGGTATAATATGGGTAGAATTGGAAGAAATCGAGGCAATCCCTTTCGTTTTGCTTTAAACACAACTGTGGAACGCAAAAAAGGCCACTAACTTCTCTCGTAACTCAAAAAGATGTGGGAAGAGCTGTGATGGCTCATTCTTTTTCTACTAATCGATAAACTTGTAGCACTGCCCCACGATGAGAAAAGCACATAAGTGTTCGATTGTTTTTATGTATTAATTACCTACTAATACTAGCGAAGACAGACATCTGCTCTCCTGCTTCAAAATATTTTTGGGGATTTATTAATTTGAGGATTTAAATTTTTTTCCCCATAAATTCTTGATAATTTTCATAAAACAAAAACTTTAAAGAGTCCATTAAACGGACAAATATACTTATATGCTTTCTTTTCTTGAAGAGTTTTTAAAAAAGCATATTAGAAATACTTTAATCTTTATTTATGTTAATTACTTTTCACAAAGTCACTTAATCACAATCACTGATCGCTACTACAAAAAACCCGAGTATCGCACGCACCGCACAACCGCACTAGTTAGAGGTAAGAACTACATTGAAAATGAAGTCCCTGCATATTGACTATGGGTCCCTAGCTGGCGATTGGCTAACTGCTGAGTCAGAAGTATCGGCCTGGTTCTGCTGCTGATGTTGTCGTCGTCGGCGTCGTCGTCGTTTGTGTATGAGTCTGCTGGGTTGCAAGAGTCCGTCGATGATGTTTTGATACCGGCTGTTGCTGGGTCACATACCGATCGGCTTTACTGGTTGGTCGGTGAACTGCTGCGTCAGGAGTATGCATCCGGTGTGGTTGTTGTGGGGTAATGTCCATAACTATATATTTGTCATTGTAGTCAAACATTTATCCAAGGTTGCCATATGATTCACGTTGTGTTGACCATTTGTTAAGATTTTTGGCCAAATATTTGTCATCATAGCAAACAGTCTAATAGCACCTTAAGGAACGTTTTTAGAAATTATAGATGAAATACTTTGAATTTTCAAAATTAACGTTTCGAGCAATCCCTGGAGAAATTTCTGGGAAATCTATTAGGAACGTCATGGATAAACATCTAGAGAAACAGGGTTACTGAAGGAATCAATGGTATACTACCTTGAGAACATGTTAGGTGCAGTGCATGGACAAATTCGTTATTTATTTATTTATTTATTTATTTGATCTACATCAACAGGCTTACTAGAGCCCCAATGATGGTTTAAAAATAATAATAATAATAATTATGATAATAATATTAAAAAACAAATTCAAAGGTTAAACACAAACAAGTTGGAACATAATAGCGCAGTCAAGGTATTGAAACTTAAACTAAGGTACATAACAATGAATTCGTCAGTTATTTCTGTTGCTAAAAAAAGACAAAAAACTACGACGTAGTGCGTTGCGTGTCAAGTGGAAGTCGAAGAATGACGCCACCCTATTGAAAACGCGCATCAAGCCCCCAAAAGCTCCATGTAGTCCATAGTTAGTTCGTCGAAGTGGTAGTCTCAGCATGATGCTATTGCGGAGTGATCGCGGCTGGACGTTTACGTCGATTTGTTCCAGCAACGCTCCGCAATCTATTCGTCCCTGTAACGTATCAGCGATCGTCAATGCTCTGGCGGCATCCCTCCTTGTACGTAGTAGATCTAGATCGATCAGTTGGCATCTGCTCTCGTAACTGGGTAATCGGAACGGGTCTCTCCAAGGCAGCCGTCGCAATGCAAACCGGAGAAAGCGTCGCTGGACAGATTCAATCCTCTCGACGCCATTGTTGTACCCGGGACTCCAAACTGTAGAGCAGTACTCTAACGTAGAGCGCACGAGGGAGCAGTACAACGATTTCAGGCAATAGACATCAGAAAAGTTTTTGGCTATTCTGAAGATGAACCCTAGGGTCTTGGACGATTTTTCTACAATGTACGAGATATGTTGCCTAAATGTCAACGTCGAATCCAAAATGACTCCCAAGTCCTTGACATGGTGCACACGTTCGAGAGCTGTGCCTAGCATGCTGTATACGAAGATAATCGGCTGCTTCTTTCGTGAGAACGTAATAATAGAGCACTTCGTTGGATTTACAATCATTCGATTCAATGAGCACCAGTTAGCAAAACGCGTGACCTGCTGTTGCAAGAAGACGCAATCATCAGTTGAGTGAATCCGAAGAAAGATCTTCATGTCATCGGCATACGACAACCGAGGGCCTTCAATCACGAAATTGACGTCGTTGAAATAGAGCAGGAAGATTAATGGACCAAGATGACTTCCTTGTGGTATGCCGGAGGTAGCGTTAAAGCAGTTCGATTTGCAGTCACCTATGGTCACAATCAGCTGACGGTCGGTTAGATATGAGCGGAACCAAGCTAGGAGACTTCCGCCAATGCCGTACCTATCGAGTTTTGCGATCGCAATGGCGTGGTTCAGCTTGTCGAAGGCTGCTGACAAGTCAGTGTAGATAACATCGGTCTTGTTAAAACCAGTCATTTTCGGTTTCAGGAGAATAGGGAAACACGCAGAGTGTTGTTGCTAGTTAAATCATAACTGACTAAATCATTTATTGATACCCATATCTTTGTCTCATACCACTCATTCTCAGTATCTCAATTCGAGACCAGTACAAGGTGACCATCTCATTTTCAGAAAGTGGCATCTTGACCACAACAACTCCTCTTCCCTTAAGTATTAGGTTCACAATAAAAGTTCACAATTTGTAATTATAACATAATTATAGCTTATACAATCAGAACGCGTTTTACACCATGTATGCAATATTTTTTGCATATTTTTTTTGAAAACCTTAACAAATATTGTCATTTGTTTCCATTACTTTCTTTTCCTCTAATCTTTATCGAAACGCCAATGTTACTCTTTCCTCCCATCGAAAAAAAAAACTGGCTACATAAAAATAACCGTAACAGTATTTGTCGAGTTGTAAAAAAATATACTCAAAACAAACTTACTTGAATATTTTGTTGTACAAAAAAAAATCGTCAATGAAAAAAAATCTTAAAACATAAATACAAAATTGGGCTAACTACCCTACGACCTACATAATCAATGATACACAATCGGGACTCACTATCACAGCAATTGCAAAAACAAAACTTTTTCGTATCGATCAACAGCTAAAACAAAAAGAAAGCAATAGAAAATGAATTTTGTAGCACTTCTCAATGTTCCAGAAAGGTCTTCCTCCATCCAGGTGCGAGAAAACTTCATAAAACAATCAATGGCCTATTGATTGTTCCTGTTTAGGTGACGTCGGTGGCGATGCACTTGCATGTGCTCAATGCAGCTATCACTCCTGCGGCTAGTGCTTCTCTTCTCAACCTTTGAGTTTACCGTCCACACAGAAATATCCTCACTGTGTCTCACACGCTGACTGAGAAATGTAGGTATATGTCACTGATCAAATTTGGGTTGGCTGCCGACGTACTTTCTGAGCTCTCGGGTAGCTAACAGCTCAACACAAAAACATCAAAACTGTGGTCGTTGGTGTTGTCTTCCCAGGACTTAGTCCAGTGACTGTACTCCAGTCAAAAGGGAATGGCGCAAATGAAAATTACCACAGTTGATCAAAGTGCACTCTTATGGTACTCATCGTGCTTAAAAAGGAATGGTATTCCAAATCGTAGAATGTTCAAAATGGTGTGCGACAAAAATATCTCTATCAAGAGATAAAAAAAAATATGAAGACATTAAAAATCGTATAAAACAATAAGTACATGTCTCCCTCATGCAAATAAAACGAATTTCACACTACACACCAGAACAATTAAAACACAATAAAAAGCATTCTACGTGAATAAAAATCTACTTTTTTTTGCACTGTTTCACACAAGCTTCGATAAATACAAAAGAGGGTATTGTAAAAAATAAAACAAAAATGTCGACAGATTTGCTAACTGGACATCAAAAACACAATTACACCTCACGAAGCAAAAAAAAAAAAAAAATATATCAACACAAGTGACCGAAAATGTTCAAAAACGCGCGCACATAAAAAAAAACACAAAAAAATACGCACGTTCAAAAAATCATCCAAAATCACGCCAAAAGCACAAAATATACTGGGGGTCGTGATGTGATGCACTCCAACGAACAAAACAAAAAAAAAAACACTTGCACGCTATACAAAAATATATCACAAATGTCGCTAACATTCACACCAAAAGCAATAAAATCACCGGCGGCTGTGAAATGTGCGACAAAATAGTAAAAAATCACATTTTCTCCTCGTCGACACTGTTAAAACCAGTCATTTTCGGTTTCAGGAGAATAGGGAAACACGCAGAGTGTTGTTGCTAGTTAAATCATAACTGACTAAATCATTTATTGATACCCATATCTTTGTCTCATACCACTCATTCTCAGTATCTCAATTCGAGACCAGTACAAGGTGACCATCTCATTTTCAGAAAGTGGCATCTTGACCACAACAGGTCTGAGCACGTTCGATCATACTCTGAGTGATGTGTGAAGTAAGGCAAAGCAGATTCGTGGAAGTGGAGCGACCAGCAGTGAACCCGTGTTGGTCAGGGCTCAAAACATGCTTGCAATGTGAAAGCAAAGGCTCCATGATGATGAGCTCGAACAGCTTGGAGATGGCAGTCAATGAGGTAATTCCACGATAGTTATCCACGTCACGTTTGCTTCCTTTTTTGTGTACAGGATACATATGAGCGAGTTTCCAGCAGGAAGGGAATACGCCGCTGGAGAGTGACATGCGGTAGAGGCGTTGAAGTGGATCTAGTAAGCAGGAGATGTGTTTTTTTAGGAATGCCGATGGAATGCCGTCCGGTCCAGGATTATTGGATGATTTGAGTTGCGATGCCGCCCTGGAGATCATACCATCGTTGACATGAATGGAACTGAACATTTGGCCATTTGGAGGAACATTTCTAGCGGCGATAGAAACTTCGTCGGCGTTTAAGCTCTCTTCATTGAACATGCTAGCAAATTTCTCGGCAAACAACTGACAAATGTCCCGAGGAGTGGAAGCTGATACTCCATTCAACTGCATTGTTGCGGGAAGTCCGGATTCCTTACGTTGTTGGTTGACATACTTCCAGAAAGATTTCGGATGAGATTTGAATTTGAGCTGAATATCACGCTGGTACCTTGAGAAGCATTGGCGACTGGTTCGCTGGTATTCATGGTTGAGCCTCACGTAGTGGTTTCTCAGAGCAAGCGTGCGGTGTTTGGTGAGCTGTCTCAGGGCTGCTCTCTTAATCGTCTTCATCTTTCGTAGTTCGCTAGTCTGCCAGGGAGACCGAGAAGCTTTGCTTTGTATCCTTTTAGGGACGTGCCTGTCTACGACGTATGCCAGGATATTTGAAAAGGTGAGTGCGGCTGTCTCAACATCGCCCGGGTCGAGAACGTGTTCCCAGTCAATACTTGTCAACACCTCAGCAATGATCGGCCCTCCGGAAGTCGTAAGATACGGAGGCAACGGCATCTTCGAAGTCATGGACAAGCGAATTTTCCACGTTGATAATCAAGGGAGGATGATGAGGAACGTCTTTGACCAGCGCACAGGGTGCAACTGCAGTGTAAGGTGCCTGATCTCGAGTGCTCACGAAACATAGATCCAAGGTTCGTCCATTTTCATTCAACACGTGATTGAATTGAGTGAGCGTAGCTGCGTTATAACTGTCTAAAATGCTTATTGCGCCAGAATGAAGCTGCGAGTGTTCCGAATCGACACAGAGGAAGCCGCTATGCGATGGCCTCCAAGAGATTCCAGCAAGATTGAAGTCGCCCACTACAAGGACATCGTCAGTAGGAAGGGCGGTATCCAGAATGGTGAACACAGACTGGCAGTGAGTTTCGATAAGTTCAGTGTCCCGAACCCTATCAGGAGGTATGTACAGCGAGCATAGAAATAATGTACGGTCGATCATCTTGACGGAGATCCATACTTGCTCCAAGCAGGTCCAGGAGTCGTTGAGGATCGCTTTGGCCTTCAATCCGGAACGAACAGCTACCAGCACGCCACCTCCGGAAGATTTACTGCTATTATTAGAGTTGCGATCGCAGCGAAACACCTCATAATCGGATCCGAATACTTGACTTGAAAGCGTACGAGAGTCCAGCCAGGTCTCGATGAGCACAATAATGTCGTAGCAGTCGTCCGAAACGGCCAAGCGGTAATCTTCGACACTTGTATTCAAGCCGCCGACATTCTGGTAGTACACAACCATGTCCTCTTTTCGCGTCGTAACAGCATCTCCGGGTGTCCTGGAAGTTGTTTGTACAGTAGCCAGTGACTGGTAACTTTCTGATAGACAAGGATACTCGCCGTGGTCAGGTTGTTGGAAGACCCTCTCGCCGCATCCGACCACAGGACCGGAACGACTATGATGAACGAGGGCAGCGCATGGCAGGACTGGGTCGGAGGGATTGAGGGCTTCCATGAAGCTTTCTACGGTGCGTTCCGGGTAGCCGAGAAAGGAGAGCTGATCATCGTCGTCGGGTTTGGAGTGAGCAGGGTCCACAGTACTGGAAATCGATCCAGCATCAGATAATGGAGAGACTAAAACGTGTTCATACTTGCCGGAGGTCGCAGCTCGGAAGACCCCTAATCCACATCTAGCTGCAGGACCAGGACGGCTGTGATGAACGCTGGCAGGATAGAACGCGACTGAGCTAGAGGAATCAGGGGCTTCCAAAAGACTGTCTACGATGCGTCCTGGCTGTAGAGTCAGTGGGATGGTGCAGTTGAAACGTTGCTGGATGAGAGAGGAGGGTAGTTGCTCGCTGTTGGTTCGACCGACGGAGCCGAGATCCTCAACAGGTTCGGGGGAATCACTGGAACACGGAGTTCGATCAGGCGACAAACTGTTACTAATAAATGCATACTTGCCTGGGGAAGAAGGTTGGGAGACCCCGTCACCAATCTCGACAACAGGACCAGAACGACTCCGATGGCTGGAAACTGCATGCGCGACTGGGTCGAGAGGATCAGGGGCTCCCCTAATGCGACAGGCAGTGCGTTCTGGTTTGCTGGTTAACACGTTAGGTCCACATCGGGAATCGGCGTCGAAAATGGTGTTCCGGTTTCTTGAGGGACCAAGAGGGTGGGTGTATTCTGACGGGGCAGCCACAAGTTTTTTGCACTCAGATCCTCGAATTCGCGAAACAGGATTCCTTTAGGCCACGTTGCTACATTCAATGCAGCGTCACGGAACTTGGGGTCAACTCCGACCTTGTACGAAATAAAGTTCAAACGGCTAGTGTCAACTCCTTTTTTCACAAGCGGAATAGCCTTGACATTGTCTTCGCTCTGCAAACAATCTTTCACCAACTTTTCGATAGCATCTGGTTGGACGCTAGGATGAATCCGCGAGAGATACACCCAGAACAACTCAACAGGTTCAGGAACGGTGATAACATTAGTGTCCGCGATTTTGATGCCCCCAAGGAGCGGCTTGTTGCCGGCCGAATCATCGTCGCGGCGCCTTTTCGGAGGGGGTCCACGAAGGACATGATCAGGATCTTGACGACAAGGAGAAGATAGAGCTATTCGTCTAGACAGTTGGGCAATCTGTTGACCCTGTTTGGTCAGCTGTTTTTGTATTTCGGCATGCACGGTCTCTTGCTTTTCGGTGATGGCGTTAATTGCATTTCCGAGTGACGTGACGGTTGATTTGAATCGCATCATCTTCATCAATTTCGCGCATTCGTTGCACATCCAAATGAGATTAGGATTCTCCTCTACAATGTTCATAAATGCCTTATTAAGCTTCGTTGTCGAAGCCGGCGAAGTCAGGCATCTCAAATGGATGAAGTTGTCACAAAAGGCCAAGCAAGTGATAGATTCGTCGTCATCTTTTGCTGGCCTTGCACAATGGTCACATCCAGAAGTCGACATATTGCGATTCGGCAAAATAGCAACGGTACGGTGGAGATGTTCTAACGATGGTACGGTGGAGATGCTCTAACGAAGCTGTTATGTGTGTGCAAGCAAAGTACGGTAGCCTAAAAAGTGCAGAGAGGAGATAGCGCGTAAAGCGTACACGACCGATTGTTGATACCGGGCACCGACGATTGAGGTGGACGATTTCTCAATAGTTATCACACCTTCGCACTGTTTTCCACTTCACCAAAGCGCAGGAACCAAGAATCTACGACAGTATCCTAACACGAAACGCATAAACGGACTATCGCACGGTTAAAATCTGGTTTAGTTGCCGGAGCGAAACATAAACAATCCAACACAGCGAAGATAACACACGCAGATCTGAAATTCTTGAAGACGATCAAATTACCTGGTATCATAAATCCATATATCATATATCCAGTATCATAAATAAATACCTATCTGCATACTGCATTTACACGCACACATGGTATGTTCCTGTGAATCGTTGAGGGCATTTCGACCGCTTCGCCTGCGGATGGGAGCTGTCTGACTTTTTATTAGTTATCTTCGGATAAAGCCAACCCCAAAGCATTCAGGCCGATAATTGTATCCTTCTGTACTGCTCAATATTATGAAAAATGTAATAAGCCGGTACATAAATCACAAACTTATGAAATACCACAAACTTTGTAATAGTAGTTTACGCAACAAGGTGCAGAATGAAGATTTTTACAGCACGAGTCGTACATTTATCCAACGAGGCTTGCCGAGTTGGATAATTACGACGAGTGCTGTAAAAATCGAGTTCTGCACCGAGTTGCGTACAACGTTTTTTGCAATTTCGTAAATTACCGCTTGAGGATAGTTTTTAACAAAACTTTTCCATCAAACTGCTTACTGATGTTCATAGCCTTGTTTAAGAATATCTGATCATAGCAGGTTATACTGTGTAGTTGTCACAATTTTTCAAAACTGCGTCCAGAAAGCATCAAGAAGTTGATCAAAACTGAAAACAGTGCTGTAATGGTTCATTACGCAACGCAAATCAGTGCTGTAATGAACCATTACAGCACTGTTTATTTAGTGTGGGAAAGTAGGCCTTTTCCTGACAGATTTGCGTGAGGTAAAACAGCCTATTACGATGAGAAATTGCAAAAAAAATAAAAACAATTCGCTTATTAAATGAGGCATGCCGTATGAAGCTTGAGATCCTAGGACTGAGCGAAGTCCGTTGACCGAACTTTTGGAGAATACACATTGGTGTTGGGCCAAATTCTGCTATACTCTGGCCTACTAGGCGAACACGCTCCTCGTCACCGTGGAATTGGTTTTCTGCTCAACGCTCACGGCCACGCTGCGCTGCGCTCATGGAGCGGGAACCTATTAACGAGAGGAAAATTGTAGCCAGATTCAAAACGCGGGTTCGAAACCTTATAATGATGGCCTGTAATGTTAGGTACGCGCCAACCGATGCTGCCGAAATGCATGACAGAGATCTTCTACAGCCAACTGAATGCTGTCGTGTACAAGATTCCGAAATGTGAAATGAAGATCCTCATGGGCGACTTCAACGCGAAGGTTGGTTCCGACAACTCGGACTGTAAGAACGTCATGGTTCCGGTGAAATGAGCGAGAACGGAGAATTGTTTGCAGAGTTTTGTGGCAACAACGACATGGTGCCCACTGCCCATCGAATAGTGCCCATAATGACAAGGGTTTCTCGTGAAGGTGTCACGGAAGATCAAATCGACCACATCTGCATCAGCCAAAAATGGAGACAGAGCCTTCACAGACAAACAGACGTAACACCTGGAACAATTTTCGTAAAAATCCATCGCCCAGTTCACACTAGTGTTACGTCTGTTTGTCTCTGGAACCTGCTTGAAGTACGAAACAAACTACCATCATCTCCTAATCGGCGAGGTCCGACTGCGCATTGCGAGGATCCATCGACAGTAGAAGAAAATCGAGCGCCGGTTCTACACATTCCGACTGAAAGCCGCTGCAATGAAAAGGTCCATGGTTGAGGAGCTGGAGGACCGTGCTGCAGATATTCCGGAAGGTGGAACCGCAGAAGACCAATTGAGCACCATTAAGAACGCCTTCGTCACCACCGACAAGAATAATTTGAGTATGCTACGCATCCAGAGGAAGCAGTGGATCGAAGCTCCATCAGTAGGAGATAGAAACAGCCATCCGTAGCATGAAATCGAACAGGGCCCCAGGGGTCGATCGCATATCAGCTGAGATGCTCATAGATGACCCCGTAGTATCCGCATAACTGCTGCATCCCTGGCTGCATCAATTATACTGCAATATATGGGAAACCGCGATATTTCCGGTGTGGGATCCTCGATGGTACTTCCCAAACGGTTCCGGAAGTCCGCGGAGAGGGACACTAAATGGCCGCTGCCGTTACAGTTTTCACGCCACTCTTCTGCCTCTCCATTCCTCACTTTCTCACAAACACAACACTTCCAGCTTGCACTCTCAATCAGTACTGTCTGTCACCTGAATATCAAGGTATATACACAAACACTCAAGATAAGATTCACACACTTATGGAGTAGCACTTAAGGTAATTCGTCCAATGATTACAGGGCACCATATCTCGTTTTTTCTCGTAGATGCGGAGTTGACCATCCTGATCATAAACAGTTCCATCAAGGCTAAAAAATCATTCAAAAGCTCCATTACCATCATTCGGTTATGCTACGTCAAATTTCCTAATGCCTGCTTTTTTTTCTATATTGCAGGTAATCCTAAATGTCAGTTCTGTAGCCAAATTAACTCGTCGCGAGTTTGCAATAATAAAGACATCTACTCACAACTTCATTTTTTTCTAGTTTAAATTTGTAGAGTACTGATCTCTTCATTTTTATCATGTTCGTTGAACGTCAATGATGAACGTTGCTTCCCATGTCATTCGCTCCTATTTTTTCCAAGTTTTACAACATAAACAACAACTATATGTACCCACAGACAAACAGACATACCACTCAAATCACAATCGTCGCACGATTTAACGGTCATTTTGAAAATGCAGTGTGGTTCGGACTGTGCTCGCATGTGTCATGGTGGCGCTGCTGTGCCTACACCACCTCAATTTTCGAGAGAAATGAACGCGACGCCGATCAATGTTTACATAAAATGACTCAATCATGAACCTTCATTCATGTTTTATGAATGGGTAACGCCACGAGGGAGTCGTCACCTGCTAAATTGTTACATCGAACCGAGGGAAACAACACCTGCAAATGAATGCTTCGGATTGAGCATTATAGACGGTGCTAGTGAGATGCCAAACGATGTTTTTGAAGCATTTTTCTTCTAAGTAGTATGTCTGTTTGTCTGTGATGTACCTTTATATATCAACTGTGCTGTATTGTTGTTCACGTCTAAATGATGTATGTGATGTATGTGATATTTATATTCACAACCATACACAGGGCACTACACTGGAATGCTTGTCACACTCTGTTTCTAGGAGATAGCTGCACCGTGTTCTTTTATCTATCTTCCTCCTCTTCTAACAATTTTGCCTCGCGATTTTAAGTATAGAAATTTTATTTCTATTATCCGCTGAAAATTCGACTCAGTTGTTCACAAGAAGTGAGCAAACATAAGCTCAAGGTTCCTGCGTTCCATTCCGTAATACGACGTTATCCTATGGTTATACGAGGTAATACAGCAATGCAACGACGGATTATTTCATTTACGCAACGTGTCATGTTACGCTCCTGAGGTACTACTTCTAATAGCTACTTTACTACGCATGGCTGTGCACTACGTTGCCTTCTCTTCTCGTTCGAAAGACTTAGCAATTCAACTTGGTTTTTATCTCTCGCTCTCGGACACCAAATAGGAGAATTTGCCAACCACTTAAATACTCTCTACCAGAGGAATCAAACTATCTTTAAAGATACTCGACCATACCGGAACTCCATCCAGAAAACGTCATTCATCCCACGTGAATTCCAACCATTTTACTCGTCCCATGTTGAACCACACCTTGCATAACACCTAAGTTGCCTCACACTTTCTACCCTTCGTTCCGCTAGAGCACCTTCTACATATTGAAAAAGTCATTTTATGGTATTCATTGTGATTCATGCAACCGGCCTTGAACCGGCCTCATTCATATAGAAAGTATTCGAATATCTGCTAAAGCGCGATTTATTTCTTCTGCATCCTTCTCCTTCTTGGCGCAACGTCACCACTGGGGCAAAACCAGCTTCTCAGACTGGTATTCTGAGTTCTTCCACAGTTATCAACTGAGAGCTTCCACTGTCAATGACCATTCTCCTTTATGATAAGTTCCTGGACCGACCGGGGTCGAACCCGTCACCATCAGTATTGTCATGCTGGACACGCCCCTACAGCTGTGGCTACATGGCCTGTTTTGCATCCTGAGCTGCTCAATTGAGCCAGCCAACCTAAATGCAACTTCCTCAAGCATACCAGGTCCACAGGGCCAAAACTATTCCTTCCTAGGAATGTTACACTATTCAACCTGATCAACTCCTACCAAGCATGACCTCCCAAAATCGCAGACCAACAGTTAGACAGTCTAATCATATTTTCGCTTCAACTTTGTTTACCACTACTTCAATCTTATCCCACAGACAAACAGACGTCTTACTCTACTCACTTCTTATCGTTACTCTTTTTAACGGTTAGTTCAAATATTTTGTAGTTCGCAAATCGCTCGGTCACGGCGCTCGCATCGGTTTTGCTCCTGTTTGACGTTTGCTCACTGCCGCCACCTACTGAGTAGTTTGCGTGACACAACCTGGTTAGTATTGGGCGATTTAGTTTTAGTGACGATGATTTTAATCGAAATTTGTTACAAGTGATACGTCTGTTTGTCTGTGCTTATCCCACGCTGTGCTATGCACTGGCCATTCTTTCCAACTTCTTGGATCACTGTCCGTGTTTTTTTTTCAAACGCTCTCCGGGAGCAAAGCTGTGCTTTACACAAGCCATTTTATACGGTCTCCGGGACCAAGATTTTTTCTGATTCCGCTCTCCGGGAGCATTGCTGTGCTTTGCACCAGCGTTATACATACGATCTCCAGGACCAACTTCTCACTCTTCGAGAGCAGTGCTTTGCATTGCGTCAACAGTTTCCGCTTGTCTTTATGCTAACTGCCTTTCCCACTGTCTCCATTCCAACACATCCAAACTAATCTCAAGAACCAGCATAGTGCAGTTGTCCACCTACCGAACCTCACGAAATCTTCCACTTGAGGCGCATCTCTCTTCCGCTTCCACAATCATTCTCCCTTCCTCATTTAGTGCCAAAACAACAGGCACAGACAAGTTTTCAAAACAGCAAAAAATATCCATTGAATTCTTCAGCCGATCCAGTGTTTGCACTGCCTCTTCCAACCTCTGTCTCGCCTTACAAATAAGAATCCCATTCTCGTCGCCACTGTGGGATCCTCGATGGTACTTCCCAAACGGTTCCGGAAGTCCGCGGAGAGGGACACTAAATGGCCGCTGCCGTTACAGTTTTCACGCCACTCTTCTGCCTCTCCATTCCTCACTTTCTCACAAACACAACACTTCCAGCTTGCACTCTCAATCAGTACTGTCTGTCACCTGAATATCAAGGTATCCACTTATCCGCGAGCGGTAATGGCGGCGGCGGGCACAAATAACCGGTTCGAATTTTGACGTTTCTTGGGGATCGCAATCGGTTGGCGCCAACAAACGGTGGGTGAAGGGTGAGGAGGAGAATGAAATTGTTTTGACTTTCCCCCAACAAACGTCAAAATCCGAACCGGTTGGATATGCCCGCCGCCGCCATTACCGCTCGCGGATAAGTGGATATATATACACAAACACTCTAGATAAGATTCACACACTTATGGAGTAGCACTTAAGGTAATTCGTCCAATGATTACAGGGCACCACATCCGGCAAGTAAAGATGCCCAAAAAGGATGACCTGATTGTATGCGATAATTTGCGGGGCATCATGTTGCTGTGCATCGTTCTCAGAGTCCTGTGCAAAGTGATCCTTAACCGGAAGATTGACACCAATCTCTTGCGGCAGCAAGCAGGATTCCGTGCTGGATGATCCTGTGTGGACTATATTATCATCTTGGAGCAAATCCATGAAATCTAAGAATCTCTCAACCTGGTGTTCATTTATTAGGGTAGGACGGGGCAAGATGGCCACCCGGGGCAAGATGAGCACCCCTCTGTTTTACTACTTTCATGATGAATTTTGCCCAAACAAGTTCATAATCCGTTAGAATAATGTTTATCCTGTTTGTAAACCTAATATAAGGTACTTCATAATGAACGAATTGAAAAATATCGTCAAATTAGTCAATAGCATGGATTTTTAGCATTTTCTTATAAGAAATCATCAGTATATAATAAGGTTTTTATGTCAGAATCAAAATTTTACCATAATTATTGTTATCAGCCAACATAACTATCTTACTGCAAAGCATTTTAATTTATATTAGAAAATATTTTCTAAAAACTAACATTAAAATTTATTCAATTTTAGTTATTTACCTATAGTGGGGCAAGATGAGCACCCCTGAGGGGAATATAGAAAATATTTTGAAATTATTGTAATCCACTCAATAGTGCCGAACATAGGTTTCCGTAACCTCTGCAACTATTTGGTTGCGTAAATTTCTAAAAATAAGCAACTTAATAATCGTTTATTGTTTTTCGGGTCATTTTGTATAAAGTATTCTAAAACCGCATTTTTTTTTCAATAATCAAAAAAAATAATAATTTTAGTACGTGATACTATAGCTATAAACAAGGTTCACTATATCAATCACTGTATGGCCACTTTATAGTTAAATTATTGGGATTTTAATGAAGTGCTCTTCTTGCCCCGTAGGGGTGCTCGTCTTGCCCCGTAGCATGTTCGAACTGACCATAAAACATCTTTTTTGTTTAGTCAAATAAATCATCCTTATTGTGAATTTTGAGCCCTCCCATGTTTATGGGTGATAGAAAACATGATATAGAAAAGAACTATTGAGAGGTAGTTTGAAAAATTGCGTTAACTTTCAATAAACTCAACGTGATCCTTAGGGTGCTCATCTTGCCCCGCCCTACCCTACGAAAAAGATTACGACCGTCTCAATCACGAAAACATGTCGCAAGGATGTCCATGAGAAAATCATCGGCCTCATTGAAACACAGAACAGGGCATTTTCATGCAGAGTACTACACAACGGTGTCTTGTCCGAGTCGTTGCTGCAGTGAGACAAGGATGTATCCTATTCGCCTTGACGGAACTCTTTGAGAGAATTGCTCTGTGCGTGAAAACATTTTTTTTTTAACATGGGAAAGGATAGGAGCTGCATTTTCAAATGCTTCTAAAATATTTTAGGGACTTCAGATTGAAAAAAGAGTTAATGTTTTGCAATATACTTTCAATTAGCTACACTATAACTGGTTTTAGACAAAATGTTTTTAAATCACAATGTTATGTCTATAATATAGCGTATCAAAATCTCATTCGATAACATTAAGAACGTTTTGCTTAAAAAAATTTCTATAAAGAATTAGAAGCATTTGAAAATGCAGCTCCTATCCTTTCCCACACTGCAAAAACTGCAAATATTTATTTTATGTTTCGTACACATATATTTTTGCAATGTGTCTGGACAAATGATGTTTATGTGTGACTCACATAACGAATTATTTTTTTGTATTTATTGTTTTGATGTGTGATCACACATAAAACAATTCAGTATGACACATAATATCAATAACATTACTTATATATTTGATAGATGTGCTCAAATGGTTTTTATATTAGATAATATAAGTTTTTCGGGGATTAATATTCAAATATTGATTCAAATAGCCTAACATGATTTTAAAACATAGCGATGAGCTCATTAAGAAAGAGTCAAACATCGTATTTCATCAAAAAGTTGGTTGATTAGTTATCACCGGTGAATTACCAATCGTTCAACTTTTCGGTTCCGAACCAGGTTTCGAATGATGCTTTAGAGTTGCGCTCTTGAGATTTCCCGACTTTCCAAAGATTGGTCAATTTGAAGCGATTGAGGAGGACGATGATTTAGGAGGAAACTACTTCACTACGAACTGCAACCACAGACGAATTTATCTTCATTTGTGCTGCAACTCCCGCCAGCACAATATTTGGTAAACGTGTTTTAGTCGCCATCTTTTCACTTTGCGCATCGCCAGCAGCTGGGCCGGCGGCTGACACAGACACTGACGCAAACACGGTTTCGCTTTACATTGGTATTATGTGTGAACACACATATTTTTTTGCTATGGGTGATCACACATACTAATGATTTGCGAAACAAATCAAAAGCATAAATAATAACTATGTTAGTTATATTTTATGTAATAAACTATATGTGTGGGAAGGTCGATTGGATCGATGTGTAATTTCACATAAAATAAATATTTGCAGTTTTTGCAGTGCATGTTAAAAAAAAATGTTTTCACGCACAGCGCAATTCTCTCAGAGAGCCTCCGTCAAGGCGAATCACCGCTACTGTTCCTCATCGTAATCGATGAGATCCTGGTAGGTGCGATTGATTGTGAACCAAAGCGTGCGTTTCTGTGGCAGCCCATTACCATGGACCACCTAAATGACTTCAAATTGGCTGATGACATTGCTTTTCTAGTTCAACGGCGCTTTGATATGCAGAATAAGCTCGATGATAATACTAATCGCTCCCCGGCGTCACCATCAACGCCAACAAGACCAAGTCGTTGGACGTAAACACCGTCAACCCTTCCAGGTTTCCAGCTTCACGGTGTTGGGAACCTGAGTACGTCCCTGCATTTGCGATGCTTCACCGTCTATTTCGGCAGCACTGCCAAAGAGAAGTGAAACCCATGTTTACTTTTTTTAGTGTACTTTTGCGATCAATAAATCTAAGTCGTTTTCACAGTAGCTCGTGTTTGTACCCGTTTTATTCCGGTCTGGAAGGTTCCCACTGTCCCGAATCTGCCAACAGGTTGTGGGCCCAGCGAGTGGTGATAGACCGAGGCGGTGTTACGACGGAGAAAGCGGATTTTGGATTGGTTTTGATCCTGGAGGAGATCCGGCGAGATTTTGGATTCGGGCAACGGAGTTTGAGAAAATCGTCTGCGAAACAAAATGGCGGAGAAGTTTTCATTCCCGAAATTAAGCAGTTGCAATTGGATCACCTGGAAATTTAGAATGGAGCAGCTTTTGGTTCGAGAGGAGCTGTTCTGGGTCGTTGAGGAGGACAAACCGGAGCCGGTCACTGACCGATGGAAGAGAGATGATCGCAAGGCGAAAGCAACGATCGGACTATGCGTAGAGGAAACCCAGATTGCTCTCATAAAGGATGCAACAAGTGCCCGCAGCTGTTGGAACGCACTGAAGGATCATTATGAAAAGAACACTGTGACGTCACGGGTATCTTTATTGAAAAAGCTTTGTAACAAGAACCTAGAGGAGAACGGAAATATGGTGGATCATCTGTTGGAGCTGGACGAACTGTTCGACCGTCTGAAAGCAGCTAATTTGGAATTGCAGAAAGAGTTGATGGTGGCTATGGTACTACGCAGTTTGCCGGAATCGTACGACAACCTGGTGGTGGCGCTGGAAGCGCGTGCGGACGATGACATCACGCTTAAACTGGTGAAGCAAAAGTTAACTGATGAATACCAGAAACGAGTCGATCAGCGTGGAGGAGCCAGTGAGAACAGAGCACTTCGTATTTCGTCACGGAAAGTCGAACAGAAGGTATGTTTTTATTGCAAGCAGCCTGGGCATTTCCGACGAGAGTGTCGGAAGTACTTGGAGAGCCGACGTGAAGATGCTGAATCAGGAATGCGCCAAGAAAAGGCCCACAAGAAGGAAGAAAAGGTGAACCAGGTATACAGTTCCGGAGCCCCCTTGTGCTTTACAGCAACGAAATACGTGGGTGATACTGACAAGCCGTCGGGAATATCAGCGGCGTGCTTGATCGCTGGAGGTCGACAGCGGTCATGGTTTGTTGACAGTGGAGCTACTCACCACATGACGTATGACAGATCATTCTTCACAACAATGGTGCAAAGTGAAAGGGTTCCGGTGACGTTGGCAAATGGGGACAGAACGATGTCGGAAGGATGCGGAAGTGGAATGCTACGGTGCGTGGATGCTGATGGTAAAGAAGTGGATGTTAAGTTGGAAAACGTTTTGTGGGTTCCCAAGCTTGACAGCAGCCTGCTATCAGTCAGCACGATTATTTCGAAAGGATTCTCGGTGTTGTTCAACGACAAAGGATGTACTGTGCTGGACCATGCGGGTAGTGCTCAAGTTTTCGCTGAACGTTGCGGAGGATTGTATGTATTGCGAACAAGCGGGCGTTCGATGGCAGCCTGTGCACCGAAGCATTCTGAGTTCTGCCAACACACTTGGCACCGGCGACTAGGGCACCGAGACTCTAACGCCATTAGTCGTATCATGAAGGAGGAGATGGTGACTGAAATGAAGATCGTCGACTGTGGCGTCCGCATGGTATGCGAGTGCTGCTTAGAGGGTAAACTCCCAAGGACAGCTTTTCCGAAGAAAGCTGAAAAACGGACGACAGAGGTGCTCGAATTGGTTCACACGGACCTCTGTGGACCATTCCGAAACGTTACGCCAGGAGGTAAGAAATATTTCATGACGCTTATTGATGATTTCAGTCGGTACACGGTAGTGTATTTATTAGCACGAAAAACGGAAGCGGTTGCCAAAATCAAGGAGTTTGTTCGTATGGTTGAACAGCAGTTTGGAAGAAAACCTCGTGCGATTAGATCGGACAATGGCGGTGAATACTGCACCAAAGAACTCGACGATTTTTACCGGGCGGAGGGTATTCGCGCAGAATATTCGACTCCATATTCCCCTCAGCAAAATGGGGTCGCGGAAAGGCGCAACAGATACATCCAGGAAATGGCTCTGTGTATGTTGCTTGATGCGAAGCTTCCCAAACGTTTCTGGGGCGAAGCTGTCACTACAGCTGTGTTTTTGCAAAATCGTCTTCCGTCTCGCTCGATCGAGTGCACCCCGTTCGAAAAATGGTTCAATCGAAAACCCAATTTGAACATTCTGAAAGTCTTCGGATGTGAGGCACTCGTACGCACGCGAGGTGCTAAAAGCAGCAGCAAACCAAAGAAGCTCGTTTTCGTGGGATATGACAGCGAGACTAACGGCTACAGATTCCTTGAAAAAGAGACCTGTAAGATCACGATCAACTGCGATGCCGAATTCTTGGAATTGGGCATTCTTTCGAACATCAACGAGTTTCCTGAATTCGATCCTCACCATCAACAGCCAACCGAGAAAGTTTCAGATAGAATTGCAGTTGAAATCGGAACAATGAAAGAAGATAACGTCGAAGATAGCGAGGATGAGTTCTACGGATTTGACGATGATTCAGCCGAGGACGATTGTGAAGGTTTCGAATAAAATCACAGACGTTGCGCATCGTGGAGGAGTGTTGGGAACCTGAGTACGTCCCTGCATTTGCGATGCTTCACCGTCTATTTCGGCAGCACTGCCAAAGAGAAGTGAAACCCATGTTTACTTTTTTTAGTGTACTTTTGCGATCAATAAATCTAAGTCGTTTTCACAGTAGCTCGTGTTTGTACCCGTTTTATTCCGGTCTGGAAGGTTCCCACTGTCCCGAATCTGCCAACACACGGTAGTTGTGCAAGCCTAGGTGCAAGCAGTACAGAATATTGAAAGCTTCCAATATCTTGGTAGCCAAATGGCGGCCGATGGGGCTACAAGATCGACATAGGTGCACGTATCAATAAGACGAGGGCTGCCTTTCCGAGTTTAAGAAATGTATGGGACATTAGATTTTGTGCTGCTGTACACCAGTGAAACTTGGTGTATATCAGTGGAGAACACTCAACGGCTGCAGGTCTTCTTCATCAATAGATGCCTGCGGTATATATCTAAGGGGCCGTTCATAAACCACGTAGACTTTTTGGGGGGAGGGGGGGCTGACCAAAGTCTACGCTCCATACAAATTTCAAAATTTTTGTAGGGACAAAATTCTACGAGGGGGGAGGGGGGGTCTAAGATGGCCAAATCTTGGTCTACGTGGTTTATGAACAGCCCCTAATTTGTACATGGTGGCCTCACAATTGGATCTCCATCGTCGACGTCATCAAAAGCCGATAGCGATAGAAATTCAGGACCGCAAGTGGAGATGCTTCGGCCCCACTACGCAGAGGCGGGAACGAAATATGCAAGCAAGCGTTAGATTGGAACCCAGCAGGACATCGCAGTAGAGGCAGACCCAGAGGGTCATGACGGCGCAGCCTCAACAAGGAAATAAAGGTAGGTAGTCGACAGAAATTTGACCTGGACACTAGTTTGGGACAAACATCAAATCCTCGCTCCAGTCGACTTTTTCGATACCATTTAGGTCTCATATGATCTGTGCAAAATTTCAGCGCAATCGGTGAAACTATAATTTAGCGCAAGCGGTTCAAAGTTTTCATAGGATTTACTATGGGAAAAATTACACTTTCAGATAAAAAATCCCAGAGGTCGCCCCTTGTCTCCTTAATTTAAATTGATCAACGTTTCTTGTAGGAAAATCAATTATGAATCTTTCCTTCGAAGACAGCAAATCGATTGGAAGCTTGTGGAAAAAGTTATTGATTTACAGTAGACGTTCGCTCGGTGCAACCGCTTTAACTGCAATGCTTTTTAACTGTAAGTCCGATAAGTGCAACAGTTTTGCAGTTATCGCACCGCTATCCGTCAAATTTCTGTCAAAGCAGACGACAGCTGCATAGCGATGCACTTTTGAATGCATTTTAGATCACTTTCAGACCAACTGACAATTCGTTGACGTCTGTCAGTCGTTGCAGTTAACGAATTTCATTCGGTAGGTGAAATGTGTACATGTTGCAGTTATCGAACGTCTACTGTATTACCGATTAGCTGATAAAAAAAAAAAAAACAAAAAGCCGTTCGTTGGATCACTAATCGGTAATAAATCAATAACTTTTTCCACAAGCTTCCAATCGATTTGCTGTCTTTGAAGGAAAGTTTCATAATTGATTTTCCTACAAAAAACGTTGATCGATTTGAATTAAGGAGACAAAGGATGACCTCTGGGATTTTTTGTTCGAAAGTGTAACTTTTCTCATAGTAAATCCTATGCAAACTTTGAGCTGCTTGCGCTAAATTATAGTTTCACCGATTGCACTG